>NW_026111005.1:0-46664 GCF_024679095.1 Eriocheir sinensis | reverse complement strand
TATGAAACTACCTACTAATTAATTTGTTTTTCGTTCTAGCAATGAAGACTGAAACCTGTTCCTCAGCACGACTGGCCAAGTACATGCAAATGTACTGTTCCACTTGCATTAATAAAGTAATCAATCTATCAATCCATTATAACCGAGCAGATGTTTCACTTGTTGCGTATTGGTACATATGTCTGAAACACACTTTCTGTAAACCTTTGCAAAAAGGGGTATAAAAACAATTTGTATGTAAATTTGTAATTATTATAATTGCAGATGCCTTGTAATGGTACCAGGTAATAAATTAAAAATGATGAGGTAATAAGTATAAATGCAAAATTAAAAGAAAACAGACTTGAAAAATAAATAAAGTTATGTGACATTTTACTTTCAAATTATAAGATCCAATGTGCCTTTTATGGCAAGTAATGTTAAAAAGTAAATTTTATTAAGATTTATAATTAAAGAAAAATTGTCCCCTCATAACAATATGAAAAATAATGTTCCTGAACTCTACTCATTCCTTGGAATATCCAAATGTTTAACTCTACATTTTACTGGTGTAAAGAAAATTCCACGTAGCAAAAAAGTAAGAAAAATATATGATTTCATAACAGAAAAGATTATGTTTGGAATAAATAGATTATCCTAATGTTTGATTTTTCAGTGTGTGTTTTACATATTATGCATCATGTTTTTCATTGAAACATGGAATGCAAAGGTGTGGCTGGCCATCACATTCATTACAAAAGGTTGACACTCTCCTAGCCTTTTTTGTGGCCACCTTGTATCCCTCACTCTGTGATATCTTTTCATAGCATCCTCTGCATCGCTTCCTTGTGTTCTTCTTTTGTCCATCTGCTTCCTGAAGAGTGTGCTCTTTTCTTGCACCCGATATATCAGAAGTCCTCTTCCCTGATCTTGTAATTTCTTCATGAATGTTTTTAGTGAGAGACAGAACTACAGACTCTGTGAAGGCTCTCACATCTACTTGTTTTGCTGAACAATATTTATTGAATAGAATTTGAGCATTTGTTACTGAATCCCAGCAATCATTTCCAGAGCCAGCTTCCTGTACCACTTCCGTGATTTTCGTAGTGGCGAGTAATAGGAACTGAGTTGATCAGCAACATCAACACCTTTTTTTGCCTTATTGTACTCAATGACACTTTCAGGTTTTACAATCTCTTCTCCTTTTCTGTTCTTCTTTCCACTTGGAAGTAAGCCATTACCATGCTCAGGCACTGTTGATAGTGTCAAGACATCTCTCTTATCTTTCCATTTGTATAACTTTACTCCTTGTCTGTTTTCAGCTGCCTTCATTTCTCCCTTCTTCAACTTTGCTTTCACTACTTCTTTGCACAAATATTTCCTACCTGGCCTAACAGTTCCACAAATGTAAGTTTTCTTGACCAACAAGTACTCTGCCAGGATGACTGAGGTGTAATAATTATCACTGTAAATAGTGCATCCTTTACCTAACATTTCATTACATAAGTTTACCACACGTGATTCTGTTGAATTTAG
Organism: Eriocheir sinensis; assembly: GCF_024679095.1. Lineage (NCBI taxonomy): Eukaryota > Metazoa > Arthropoda > Malacostraca > Decapoda > Varunidae > Eriocheir > Eriocheir sinensis. The sequence continues at coordinate 45,149 of NW_026111005.1, read as the reverse complement.
GCCAGCAGTATTATCACCCTTCCCTACATGAACCTCCAAATTCCATGTATATCCTTCCAGGTGTACAAACTTTGTACACCTTCATTCCATATTTGTGAGCTTTTACCTGGTATGTACAGTTTGATGCCTAATCTCCTCTGAATGGCAATTCATGCTTTCATCAACAACAAGTTTGGAGCCAGGTTTGTACACAGACTGAAAATTATTAACCAGTAAGTCAATCAGTGGTCTGACCTTGTTCAATTTATCTTGAGAATTTAGATGAGCTGTGTTGTCTACAAAATGCAGACATCTATAGATAATTTCAAATCTTTCCCTTGACATCAGCTTTGGTACAAAGGGGTCATCATATAAGGTACTTTTAGACCAGTAGAGTTGAATTTCTGGCTTTACAACTAATCCCATGTAAATCACAATTCCAAAAAATCTCTTCATTTCTTCTCTGTCAGTAGGTTTCCACGACACTAATCTTGACCTACGTGTTACTCTTGCAGCATCAATTTCTTGTTGTGCATACCTATTAGTTTCAAGAACAATCATATCAATGATGGTATCAGATACAAAGAGAGCATATAGATCTATAGGCAGCACCTCAGTTTCATCATCTGCATTATTTACAGTGACACTCATTTCTTCCTTCCCAGTAAAGGCATGCATGCGTTGTTTTGAAGATACAGGTAATAATTCAGGTCGAGTGTTGTTTCCATTTCTTCCTGATGAATCATTTCCATCTGGCGTTTCATCTTGTTCATCCTGATCTTCACCTGTTTCGGACTCCTCACTTTCATCAGAGAGATCATCACCTGGGTCAGCTGAACTGACTGAGAAATCTGAATCATCTGAATCTTCAGATGAGGTATCTGGTCGTCCTCCATAAAATAAATCTGCATTCATGTCTGTTGAAAAGAAGAAGGAAAAGCATTAATAGTTTTATGTATAGCTGATCAATATGTAGGATATTGTATCGATTCTAACTCATACAGGCATCATAAAAACTACAGCAAAAAGCGGAACAAGAAAATAATTATCATCAGTGCATCATGAACTGGAATATGTGCCTGGTACACTGATGTACCAATACGCAAGAGAGAAAAAACAATATTAGTGGTCTGCGATTCGGTACATATATGTACCATGGATTTTAACGCTCCATACAGCAGACAAAGCTCTCAGGAAGACACGTACCTCCTCTCTCTGCGAAAGTCCAACGGACACTGATGTGGCGGCAGCTTGAAGGTTCCGCGTGGGGGGCGAGACCGCTGAGTTGCCAAACGCGGTTAACGTGTTCAATCTATCAATCCATTATAACCCTTATTCCTTTTGTAAACATTTGCAAATTAACATTCCCCTCTTTGTTGTCAATACTCTACAAACACTCATAGTACTCCTTCAATCTTCTTATACCTTCAACACTTACGATTACATTCCTATTTACACCTTTTACATTCATAGTTCATACACACCTTTTCATTCTTTTCTCATGCTCCCTTCACTTCCTTCAAGAACATCTCCCTATTATTCTGAAAGTCATTTATCACCTTCCTCCCTAGCTCTTCACACATTGCCTTTTTATTATCTATTAGTGTTTTTTTTTGCATCTTTTTTACACATCCATTTTAATCTATTTTTCCTGTGCATTTGTACACTGTATCATTCCCGCATAAGCATAATTAAACTAGTACAACTAAGGTTTCACAATCATAGAACTACGTGCATCCTCTTCTACTTTTATTAGGTATATTATTTGTTTTTCCTTTCCCTTTCAATTTGCAACTTGAGCAAAATTTGTTTAAGCCGCATGGCTTCTGCTTTTTCTTTGGCAACTGCCTCCTGTGCCCTTACAGCTGCCTCCTGCGCCCTCGCAGCTGCCTCCTGCACCCTTGCAGCTCCTGCGAAGGCCCGAGCACAAGCAGCCACCTCCTTTGCGGCTGCCTTCATGGCCCGTGCAGCCTCCTCCCCAGCCTGTGCAGCTGCAGCTGTAGCTCTTGAAGCTACAGCCTCCTCCTCAGCAGCTGCCACCTTTGTTTGAGCAGCTGCTGCATCCCCCTCAGCTGGCACCTTCCCCCGGGCACCCCCCTCCTCAGTCTGTGACTGCAGGGTGGGCTCAGGCACAATTATTGCTGTTGGTGCCTCAACACCTCCCTGACCTACGAAGAGCTGGCTCGCTGGCTCTGCTGCGTCTTCACTGCAAGTAATGTAAAAGTCATTGAATGGGTGTACAAATGAGCAGTTATAAACTAATGCAGATCTGCCATAGGGTATCTTTTTCCTTTCATATACTAGGGAGTAAATATGGCATAGTGTTATGGAAATGGAATTCATACTTCATACTAAATTAACGACAATCAATAAGGTCTAGAAGAGTTGCATATCTTTGAGGGGATTGATATTAAGAGGAGAATTCAATGAGTTATCGGCCTAACAAAGAAGGAGTGGGGACAGGAGCCCGCCAATGCTGTAACATGTTGGTATAGGTTCCAACAAGTAATGCATGGGCTGGTATCCTTTCAGCATTTTCTATTGAGTTACACGGTGACTTTTCACAAGTGATTCACCCACCATTCTTCAGGGACGGAATTTCATAATTGAAGACGAGATTGGAGAAGTGCATCACAGTCAAAGACGGTTATGTTAAAACATAAAAAAAAGTAAGTGGAGTGAACCTTTGCTCTATTTTTCCTCATTCTGAGGTAGGCCAAGAACTCATTGAATACACCTTAATTGAGAAGTACTATGAACCAAGGTAGGATTGCATCAATTGACAGAAGTTGCTGTAGCTCTGACATTACCTGCAGGTATAGTTAACTTGAACTAAAGCCTTTAATTAAACAATCTATTCCAACAGTAAAGATATATCTCTCATATGTTCTTTCCAAGTGATGAATTATGTTTCTAATGTTTTGTAACATACTGGTTGAAGCAAATGACAGGCTGTTATTACTTTTGCTAAGCAGAACTGAACATATTTAAAAATGAGAAGAAAAGAACTAAAGAGTGTACTTCACAAATTAAACAAATATATACATACATGTCGACAGTCCTTTGATGTCCAAGGTCATCAATCTCCTCAAATCCCGTGATGACCTTGCTGTCTTGCCCCAAGACGTCCCCGACAAGTTCATCAATGGGGTCAAGGGGAGGGGGTGGAGGGCCGCCACCTGGGAAAAAATAAAATTTCATGTATTTTTTGTTTTTTTCCCCTACTACTAAAGCACTACATTAGTGTCTTCTCAGAATGTAATGCTGAAGTGGATTATGACAGGTACTTTACTGAGATGTGATAAAACTTGTTTTTGTCTCCTGCCTGTAACTTGACCTCTCTCAACGAGAGTGTATCAAAACACCTCTTCACCCGGAATTGACCTCTCTTTTGGCTACTCTATAGTATCTTCTGTTGTGAGAGCGGCAATTAATGGGCTTTTTTTCTACACTTTTTGTTGCCCTTGAGCCGACTCTTTTGTTGTAAAACAAAATTATATAAAAAAAAAAATATATATATATATATATATATATATATATATATATATATATATATATATATATATATATATATATATATATATATATATATATATATATATATATATAACTGCTGCACTCCCACCACTATTCAAGGTTGTGTGTGTTAGAAAGGAGCATTTCTTCCTCTTTCATACTTTATCTTACAGGCATCTCTGATGAAAGAAAGTATAAGTAATAAGGGTAGGAATGGACTCTACATAATATTCAATACAAACTTAAACTGATTTACCCATATATATATAAACTAAACTGGCAGATTTATGGCAAATAGCATCCTCTTTTTTTCAATACAAAACTATTTCAATGTGATTGATTTCCATCAAACAGTTGGCTGTTGATGGCAACAAGTATGGGTATTGGAACATACTTCTCTAAATCTTCATGTCTGTGTATATATATATATAGATATATATATATATATCTATATATATATATATATATATATATATATAGATAGATAGATAGATAGATATATACACACACACACAAGACTCATTTTAGTACCGTGCCAGTATTTCACTACCTACCTTATGAAACATCACTAGTTCTTCATATATCTTTTCTACAAACGTTCAATAATCATGGAAACGCTCTCAAAATCCAATTCAAGGATTATTTATTGTTGAAAATAGGGGATGCTATTCACGAAAGCGTAGCCCATTATGGCGGCGGCCGCGGCGACGGTGCAGCCGGTGTTGTGAGAAATATCTCCTCGCAGAAATAAGACATATATATATGGGGGGGGGGCATGGGGTGGTGCAGCCCCCCCTGGTTAGAAGGGGGCGTCGAGGGGGGTGATGCCCCCCCGTTAGCAGGTCGTAAAGTTCGGTTGGAGAAGTTTAAATATGCTCCCCCACCCTAAACCCTCTGCGAGATATTTTGCGGCTGCACCGTCGCCCCGGCCGCCGCCAAAGGAGGCTACTCTTTCGTGAATATTATCCCCTATTTTCAATAATAAATAGTCCTTGAATTGGATTTTGAAAGCGTTTCCATTATTGTTGAACGTTTGAAGAAAAGATTTATGAAGAGCTAGTGATGTTTCATAAGGTAGGTAATGAACATAAGAACGTTGGAGTCTGCAAGAGGCCGGTAGGCCTAAACAAGGCAGCTCCTTTGACCCTAAGCTCCCGTGTATCTAACCCCACCTAGTATCGCTGTCCATGAATTTATCTAATCTATTTTTGAATGTGACAATTGTATTGGCACTCACCACATGACTGCTAAGCCTATTCCACTCATCCACAACCCTGTTGGTAAACCAATTTCTGCCTATGTCCCTGTTGAATCTGAATTGATCCAGTTTAAACCCATTACTTCGTGTCCTACCCATACATACTGGCATGGTACTAAAATGAATTTTTACTATATATATATATATATATATATATATATATATATATATATATATATATATATATATATATATATATATATATATATATATATATATATATGATATTCAAAGTGCTCAGAATAAGACAAAAATGTGTAATGGGTGTTTATCAGTTAAAGCTAATATATGGAAACTTACTTACCAGTTCCATTCCGATGATCTCGAAAGTTCTTCAGCTTCATCCTTGACTTAGAAGTGATGGTGAACCATCGCTTCTTTACCTCTACGGCCGTCTTCTCATAGTGGAACTGTCCATTCAGGTCGGCCGTAATCTTCGTCCATACATCGTGTTTCTTTTGGTTAGAGACACCAACCGTCTTAAAGTTCCTCTTCAATACATGGACTTCGTCCCTGTATAACATTGCCAGCTGGAGAGACTCGTCGTCTCCCCAGTTAGCCTTCCTTTGACGTTTAGGTTGAGGATCCATGCTGTGCTGGCCGTGAGTAAACACTACCGAACAGCTGAGAGGGCGGTACATTTGTTTACACACTTTTCAACGGGAATACGTTTCAGCGCATTTTCTCATAACGAATTTCTATTTTACTATTTTTAACTTCCCCAAAAGTCGTAATATGAGGTCAAAATAATTTAAATCAAAGAAAATTATGTCAATAATATATTATATTCCATGAATTTAAAGTTAATAAATTTTGAGCCGTGCATTCTAGCGGCTCACGGTGTTGTTGATTTACTGTGCTATGGCCGACAGCAAGAAGAAGAAGAAGAAGACTTCTGACGGTCATTATACTGACGGTCATAAATTATGTTAGCTATGACGGTAAGTTATGGTCGACCATAAGCACTATGTAGAATACGGGCCCTGTATTCCACCGTGCGGTCCGCAGCGCAGGTGGGCGGCAGTAGTACCCACGACAAAGATGGTGGAAGTCACGACCAGGGCTGTGCGTCCCTATTCGTATTCCCACATTAGAAATCGTAAGGAGACTGTCCTGGACCGCCTTAGGGTGGGCCGCACTCGATACACACATAGCTTCCTCATGTCCCCGGGGAATTCAGCCCTACTGTGATGACTGCCTGGTCCCCCTGACTGTTCGGCACTTGCTGGTCGAGTGCCCCAGTCTGGGGGACCTGCGAGAGCGGTACCTCCCCCAGTGCCGGGGCGGAGATGGGAGCTTCTATCTGTGGTGCTGGGGGGAAGGCACACCTCCCGCGACATGACGTTTATGGCTTCCTACAGGAGGCTGGCGTCCTCAACTTCCTGTAGTTTAATTGACCTTATATTGTTGTTTTCACCATGTATTTTACTTTAACTTGTTTTATATAGTTTTATTAGTGCTGTTTTTATCACGTTTTAATTTTATTTTTTTTTTTAATAATTTTACTAGTGTTGTTGTTTTTATCATGTTTTCACTTTTGTTACCTGTTTTATATAGTTTATCAGTACGTTCGGCGCCATATGACCACGCAGTTGCGGCGCCAAGAAATGAACGCCCCAATAATCAATCTTGCTCCACATTTTGTTCACGTCCTGAAAGCCTCGCTTCACCCCGCCGCACCACGACCCCCGCTTCGTCCCGGGGCTCGCACCGTCGTCAACACAATCTGCTCCACCCTGCAGCGACTTGGTCTTGATATTCCGGTAGCTTAAGTTAATCACGGTCTACCGCCATGGCGGATTCCTCAGATTCAAGTCTCCTTAACTCCCACTTCTAAGGCAGATCAACCACTCCACCAGAAACAACTAGCCATGGAGCGGTTTCCTTCATTCCCACTTCCAAGGCAGATCCACCACTCCACCAGAAACAACTAGCCTTGGAGCAGTCTCCTTCACTCCCACTTCCAAGGCAGATGCATCACTCCACCAGAAACAACTAGCCTTGGAGCAGTCTCCTTCACTCTCACTTCCAAGGCAGATCCACCACTCCACCAGAAACAACTAGCCTTGGAGCATATCGCCATATCCGTCCCTGCCGCTCACCACCTATATGTCGACGATTCCGTGCATTCCGATGGGAGCGCGGGCTGCGCTCTCTACTCGCCAGATGTGGACCCGCCAGAGGGAGGCTGGTTTGGTCGCAGGTTACCCAACTCGTCCAGTTCTACGTACTGTGAGCAGCAGGCACTTTTGCTGGCTGTCAATCTCTGTCAGCGACGATTGAATGGGATGGTGGTGCCTACAGGCTATCTAGTCTTCACAACCCACGCACCGCTCCCTCATCCACAAGATCTTGCATCAGTTAGTCGCTGCTCAGGATACTTCCTCAGATTCCTGTGGATTCCTTCCCATGTTGGGATCACTGCAAACGATCTGGATCTGGATCTGGACAATAATGCGCAGGGCACCAAAGAAGGTGCATAACACGCATATTTGTTGGCTGTTGTGGGGACGGGGGAGCCGAGTGTGCAGGGGAGGGAAGTGAATCAAGTGTAATTGTTAGTGTTAATGTGTTGTGGTGACAAGTGAGTATGTATTTGTTTTATGAATGAGTATTGTACCGCAATCTAAAATCTGTTGAGGGAGGCTGTTCCAGTCACGTATGGTGCGTGGAAAGTATGAGTGCTTGTATGCGTCAGTGTTAGCGTAATATGTTTGGTATTTATGGATGTTTGTGTTACGAGTACGTTGACTGTTTACCTTGTGTAGGTATGTTTGTGGGTCACTGTCAATGTGAGTGTTTGTGATCTTGTACATAAGTGTAAGTCTGTGTGCTTGTCTGCGTATGTGAAGAGGGTCCATGTTAATCTGTTGTTTGATCCGTGTTGTGATTCCAGGCGTTCGAGTGTAATTGTTTGTAATGAACCTTGCCGCCTTCTTGATTTGTTCTAACCTATCAATGTTTATGTGTGTGTAAGGATCCCACACCGTGGAGCATTATTCCAGTGTTGGTCTCACATGTGAGTCATAAGCTATGTGTTTAATGTCAGGTGTGCAGTTATGTAAATTCCTCCTCAGGAACCCCAGTGTTCTGTTGGCTGTAGCACTGATATGGTCTATGTGGGTGTTGAATTTCAAGTTAGTTGAGAGATGGATACCAAGGTACCTGTGTGTGTGAACTGATTCTAAATTTGAATTATGGAGAGTGTAAGTGTGATGGATGGGGTTGTGCGCTCTGGTGAATCTTAATAGTTTGCATTTGTCTGGTCGGAAGTGCATCTGTCAGGTGGGCTCCCACCGCTCGACGGCGTCCAAGTCGTTTTGTAGTAGTCTGCAGTCGTCAGTAGTCTTCACTGCTCTAAACAGTAAACTATCGGCGGCAAAGTCTAGTGGAAGAGCTAGGCGTTGACAGTGGAAGATCGTTAATGTTCAGAAAGAAAAGAAGGGGGCCTAGAACGGTGCCTTGTGGGACACCTGAAGAAACAGGGACAGTGTCATATGAAGATCCGTCAAGAACACGTTGAGTCCTGTTAGTAAGAAATGCAGTGATCCAGTGAAGACTATGTCCTGAAATACCGTAGTATTTCAAATTTCAATTTCAATTTTAATTGGCTGGGTCAGTCCGGTCACCTGTCTTGAATAAAGGATTAATGTTTGCCAAAAGCCAGTCAGAGGGCAATGAGGTGGATGATAGTGATTGGGTGAATATGGCCTGAAGGATGGGGGCAAGGATGGGGGCAAAGGATTTAAGGATGAAGACGGGACTGTTGTCGGGGCCAGTGGATTTAGTTGTGTCGAGTCCTTCCAGTAATTTCTGTATTCCGTTAGTCGTGATGTAAAGGGGGGCTATGGGGGGGAAGGGGCTGTGTGGCATGTTTGGTGTCAAGTTGTGTTCTTGTGTGTATACCGATTGGAGCTGTGTGTTGAGTATTTGTGTTTTGTGTTGTGGGGTGGTTACTAATGTGTTAGTGTTGTCTTTAAGTGATGTAATCGTGTTAGTGTCATGTTTGCGCGTCTTAAAGAGTTTGAAAAAGCTTCTTTTGTTATTTCTTACGTTGTCTGCGAGGTAAGTTGCTATGTGTTTGCGTTCCGCTACTTTTATGTTTTTGGCAAATGTCTTTTGGTGATTTTTGTAGGCGGTCCAATTATCTGTTGTGTTGTTTGTCTGCGCGCGTCTGTAGAGTCTTTGTTTCTTGCGATATTGTCTGCGTAAATCCCTGGAAACCAAGGGACGTGTGTACCTACTAGAAAGTGTTTTTTTGTGGTATGTGTCTGTTCATTGAGGCGTGTATGGTGTGTCTCAGGTTGTTCCAGTTGGTGGAAGGAAGTCTTGTGTGTGGGTCAGTCGCAAAAAAGTCGGTGCTGAAGGCAGTTAGGTCTCGTTTGATCATGTCTAAGTCAGCCCTTGAAAAAAGGAAAATCTGTCTGGGTCTCTGTTTATGTCTAATCGGTCGGAGGTCAGCGTCAATGATGAGTATGTCATGGTCACTAAATCCTGGAACAACCTGAGTGTTTGTTATGTTAAGAATGTTGTCGGTGAGAAAAAGGTCAAGGGTGTGTGCTGTGGTCAAAGGGCCACCGTGGACAGCAGGGCGTGTTACAGTATGTGTTCGTGTTGGCTGGAGTACTGTTTGTGAGAGTGAAAATGTATTTATGATGTCAACGAATGTGTCGAGTAGTTGGCGTCTGTTTGTTTGGGGAATAATTGGGTTGGGGGCGTCAGCATCGGGAGGGTCAAATGGGGATATTGCTGTCCAGTCAATGTCGGTGAGGTTGAAATCACCCGTGATTCAGATGTGAAAGAGAAATTTGAAGGTTGTGTAAATAGTCTGTATTAGTAGAAGGCGGTATGTAGAAATCAGCAATAAGAAGAGATTTACAGTTGAATGTTTGTAAATGGACCCAGGTGATTTCGCAGTCTGTGTCAAGGTCAGGCCTATGCTGAACACAAAGACCCGGCTTGGTGGCGATGATAACACCGCCACCTTTGCCGAGGTCTGTCGGGCGGTCATTACGAAAAACGGTCATACTAAAGGGGGGAGGGAACAGCTCACTGCTGTCAACGTCAGAAGTCAACCAAGTCTCTGTCCCTACTATTATGTCTGGGTTATGTGTGGTGATTAGGTGGTGTAATTAGGCTATTTTGTTTTTGATACTGCGGAAATTAATTGTTAAAAATCGGAGGGAAGTGTGGTTATGATGTGGTGGTAGAGGAAGTGAAAGCAGAGGTGAGGATGGTGAAGAAGTAGAGGAGGGAGGTGAAACAGGACGTGATGAACATGGGGAAGAAAAGGAAATAGGGACTGGGGAAAGTGAAAAGGTAGGATCGGGGGAGGGTGATAGGGCAGACCTGGGTGTGTTAGTAACTGTGGTGAGAGGTGAGTGATGGTCTGTGGGTGTTTATGGGACTAGGTGTGAAAAATGGAGCCGGGTTATGAGAGGTGAGAGGTGTTGAGTGTTTGGGGTTCAAGAGGAGAAGGTATTGTGAGCCAGGGTTGTCTGTGTTATGTTGATATAGCGTGTCGAAGGAATTGAGCAGTGGAATATGATCAGCTGAGAAGAATGAGGATGATAAATTAGGTACGCCGCATCTAAAGCAGATCCACGAGAAGCTATTGTCAACCAATCCAGCGTAAGTCGGCGTGACAGACCCGATACAGCTGACGTGGTACCAGCCAGCATGCTCAGATCTATCACGACACAAATCACACTGGATGGCCCTCTGCCCCCACCTCACCGCCTTGCTACAAAGTTGGCAAGGATACTTTGGCAATAAGGGCCAGGGTTGACCATAGCGCCCGTGTCTCCACATAGAAGCAGCAAGAGACGGATGGTGTGTCGTCTGTGTGCTTTTGTATCGTTGTTTGTGTGCCGTTCGAAATACTGAACCACGGTGAACGAAAACGACTGTTGTGTGTGAGTGCTTGTTTGTGGTTGTCGTGGGTGTGTTGTTGTGTCCCCAAATGTGTTAATGCATGTAGTATAAGTGCTATGAGTGTAACTGTGGTGTTAAGGAAGGCACTGTATGTGCTAGTATTACGTTTTTCTTGTTTTACCTTTCGTGAGCGTGTACGGTGTTGTTGTGTTGTCAGCCACCTAGTGTTAATGTGCCGCTTCGTGAGCTGGAACAGCCTCGTCCGGCATGTAACGGTGTAAGGCTTGGTTGCGAGGAGCGGTCGGCGTGAGGGAAACACTTGCTGCCTTAGGTGAAATGTATTCTTAACCTAAAAGTACAGCGAGCGTTGGAGAGAGAGCCGAGACAATAGGTCTGTGTCGGTCAAGCTCTCAGGAAGGAGTGCCGAATCTGAGGTTGGAAAATAATGAAGTTACAATTGGTCACGTACGTCAAGGTGACCTCTAAGCTTGATGAAATGCTTTGTATACATACTGAGAACGAACGGACGATAAACACTGACGGATGACATTCCTACAAAGGTGGCGTGATCTCTCTCTGAAGTGTTTTTTTTCCACTATACTTGCATTCCTAATCCATGGTAATATGTAATGATAATAATAATACACTGATATAATTACAACTACTATAACACTGCTCGGTCACCTACCACTGATCGCGACCTCGCGACATCCCCCCAAAAATATAATTAGTAGTTGACCCGACATAGTGTGAACATGTTGAGCAGACTGCTTATGGCACAAGTATATTAAAACAATGGCTAAGCAGGAATACGCGTGTAGTAATGACATAAATAATGAGAGGTAACACCAGCGGGTGCGACATAAATCATAGAAAAATATCTCAATGGATAAACATAAAGACACAAGTATCTGTAGTTAACAAGTGGCATAGTTACAGAACATGAAATGCTCATCCAGTTCCCCAAAACTAATAAGAATAACAAAAGGTGGGAAACATATTACAATGTTAAGGTACAGGAGCAGGAGATGACACATTTCTTGCCTTTCTTCTTGCGGGAGGAAAAAAAACTACCTTGCCAGTGGCTTCCTTGCATCCTGTCGCCTCGTTTGAACAACCAAATAATCATGCAGAACAGAGTTCCTCCTAATAAGGTAGCACACAACGACGAGACTGACGAACATCAGAAACATTGGCACATAAATTCCAGGGTACAAGTAGGTGAGGTGCAAGTATTCAGGCAGCGTTTCCTCCAGGGTTTCTGCAAACTCAGTTTCGTTTGCAAAAGACAATGAATTAAGGAATTAGTCACATAAGAGAGGCTGGAGAAGTGAATGTTATCGAGAGACCGCAGAGGAAACACTCGATGGGAAATATTTGCAGTGAAAACCAGACGGATCCGGGAGGGGTACGTTGTTATGTTATTGGAGCGGATATAGCATGCTTCCGCTATGGCATAGTGACCAATTACCTTTTGATAAGTGGTACCCTCCGGGCAGATTACTGAAACATAGAAGGACTGAAGGAAATAGAAATAATGTAGACAATGAAAGTTCTTATGGAAAACAGGTGTTGGGGGTAGTTGCTTGTAAGGGCACAGGGAAAGAGCGTCAGACGCGTTCACCCGGGTGAGGGCGATCTCGCACACTCCTCCCCGAACCGGTAGGAAGCCAAAAAGTGACGCAGAGCAATAGAATCGCCTGAAGACCGTCTCCTTGCAATATTGCAAGAGTGAGTAGCTACCCGTTGAATACAGAGCGAAATCCTTCGCGATTAAGACAAGAGACGGGGTCGTGTCCAGGGCTAACACACTGTCCTTAGCGGAGAAGGGAAATGGAACAATTTCATGGGCCTCAAACACGTCCGCCGTCTGAAACGGAACATTAATGTTCATGGCATCGGGCGTGAGGCTGGACTCAATGAAGGGGAAAAAATATTGACTCATGTCTGGGTTGAACAAAGGCTTGAGACTATAATTTTGATACCCGATATGGATAGTCGTTCTCAAATCGTGTAGAGGGAACAAGGCAGGTGTGACTCTACCGTGCGCCGCATCTACCATGTTGCTAATAACCTGCTGATTCGCCGTTGTGACAGAGTTAATGACGTTTTCCAGGACATGCAAGGTCTGATCAAGAAGGAGAAACTGATTCACCTGGTCGATCTGTTTGACAACTATGGTGATAACCTCTGCCATCTTATTCGTTTGCTCTAGCAGTTCCTCAATGTGAGTATGCAATCGCGCAAGTTTTCTACAATTGGCGTTGATCACCCTGCGATTTCGGGCAGCAAAGGAAAGTACACGATTGTAGTGGTCCCGCAAATCGCGCACGTCCTCGTCGGTTGCCGTACCGAATAGGAACTTTGAGGCGGACCCAACGATGTTGAGCAACCCCCTCTTTACCCGAGAGTGAACTGAGTGAAAGCTTTAGTCCTTGTCTACTTCATCAACCTTTCCCCGTAAGAACAGAATCCTATCCTCCAGTAGTTGAAAAAGATCCAGAGTTAGTACTAGAAGGTGCCTTTGACTCCCTAGTTTTGGTTGCCCGTATAGCGTCTGCCATGCCGAGTAGTTTTTCTGAGACTATCCTGATTGTGTCTGTGGTGTTGTTCAAGGAAGTATATGGATATTTCACGAGGAGCACATCTTCTATGAGGAAGACCTCCCTATGTGTGCCGTGAGGGCGCCAGGCTTCAGGTGGATGGGTGTCGTTGCAAGTAGGGAGCCGAGGTACAACAAGATGAGCAGAAAACGCAACATCATGATCTGAAAGTGGTGATAATGAGGTATTTAAACTCGTGGTCTCAAGTTATAGCTATGGGTGTTGGTATTGTTGAACATTTGACTCTGAAGGGGAATTACCAATATCAAGGTCCAAGGGTGAGGAAATTACGTTCAGACGATCACTGTGAACTTCTAGACTGATTCCACTATTTGGCTCAAGAACCTCGAACCTATTTCCCCTGACATTCCGAACAACTCGGTAAGGACCCACAAATTTAGCCCCCAGTTTCGAACTCCTTTCAGCTTGCTTAATCATAACTGTGTCACCCTCTTTATTTCCACCGGGACGGCCTTTTTGTGTAGTTTTGACATAATTTCAACCTTTGTAGCTTTTAACGAACTCCTAACCTCTGAGTGTATCTTGGAAAAAAATATGCATCTGCTGTTGCGCGTACTCATCAATGTTGTAGAAAGGTTGGTGTGGTTTTGTTAGGAGGTCGTACGGAAGACGTTTCTCCACCCCATATAAGATGTAGTAGGGAGACTTCCCCGTAGAGTCGTTTACCGACGTATTTATGGAAGCGGCTATATGCGATAGCCAATCCTCCCAGTTATCGTGGAGATCGTTCACGATAGGCCTGAGGACCTGTAAGATTTTCCGATTACCCCTCTCCGCCAACCCATTAGCAGCTGGGTGGTAAGCTGTGATGAAGGATGGCGTGATGTTAAACTGAGCGCATATTTCGTCCAATACCGTGTTTCTAAACTCGGTGTCATTGTCACTCAAAAGAATTCGAGGAGACGAATGGGGACACAACACGTGAGTCACGAGGGCATGTGCCACGCGTGTGGCTGTCTTGTCCTTGAGAGGCGCTAGAACTAGGAACCTAGAGAACTGGTCGACGCACACTAATAAGTAGCGCGAACCATGTTGGATCTGGGGGAGCTGTAATAAGTCTATATTTACGACATCCCATGGCGCCTCTGGTATTGGGTATTGCAACATAGGTGCTGGCCCATTTACGAACCCCTTGTGCTTAGCACAAGCGACGCATTGTGCGACATGTTTTACTACATCAACCCGTAATGTGGGCCAGTAGTATTTCTGTCTGGTGACAGAAAGTGTCTTGTCCCTTCCTGGGTGACCCGCAATGGGTGTGTCATGGACCAGCTTAAGCGTCACGGGGACGTATTTGTCTGGAATGACCAGTTGTTCTATAGGTACCTGTTTGGTTGGCCATGATATACAAAGGAGGTTGTCCTCTGATAGGAAAAATTGCGAAAAAGGAACTGGCAATTCTGGAAGGTTTGTTTCGTCTCCCGACTCTAGGGCGTAAATTAACCTCCTCCACACTGGGTGGTCCCGCTGAGTAGTGTGTAGCTCAGGTGAAGTGAAGTTGTGGATGACCTCTGGGGTGGTAGTCGCGCCTTTTGGAATATTTCGAGATAGGGCATCTGCGACCACATTTGTTTTCCCGGTGATATATTTTATCTCCGGATTGTATGCTTGGATCGTTAAGAACCATCTTGCCAGACGACCGTGTAGGTTTTTTCCCTTGAAAAGATCACTATGTCTCGAAAATGCTTCAAAGCCCATACAATTGCAAGCGCCTCTAGGTGGGTAACATAATAGTTCTTTTCCGGAGCTGTTAGTACTCGACTGGCGAACGCTATTACATGCTTTTTGCCGGACTTATCTGTTTGCATAAGAGCGGCTCCTAGTCCACTGACCGAAGCGTCGGTACAAAGCAGAAGGGGGTCCTTGAAATCTGGAAAGACAAGGACCGGAGCCTGTGTAAGCGCTTTCTTTAAATCCTCAAAGCTCGTTTGTTGAGCTGGGAGCCACTGAAATGGTACGTCTTTCTTTAATAGATGGGTTAGGGGACTCGCGGGTGCTGTGAAGTCCTTTATGAAAGGCCTGTAGTATCCTGCGACTCCCAAGAAAGACCGTACCTTGTCTGTAGACGTTGGTTGAGGGAACTCGGCAATGGCTTTTACTTTGTCGTCCACTGTGTGGATGCCGAATTCGTCCACGACATGCCCCAAGAACTTGATCCGAGGCTTTAAGAATTCACATTTGGTGAGTTTGAGCTTTAATCCTACCTCTTGACGGTAAGAACCGTCTTTCTTTGGAACCAGAAACAAGGGTGAATTCCACGGTGAGTTCGAGTCTTTGATGACACCTTGTTCTAACATATCAGATATAAGCTGCTGCACTACTTCCCTCTGACTGTGTGGGAGTGTGTATGCATTTATATATACAGGATTGATATTGGGTTTTAACTTAATGTGGTGTTCAGCACACTGCGTAACTCCAAGCGGCTCGCCTGGTAGAGCAAGCGCCCCCCTATATTGTTCCAGCATCTGGACAAAGGTAGGCTTAATTTCGGAATAGTGTGCAACTTTTAGGAACGCCTCTAAATTAGCTGTGTCTTGTTTGTGAAAATCCTGACACACCGAGGTTATGCCTGAGACTTGGGCTGAAGGGTATTCAGCTGGTTCCGGGGCTACACTTTTCCCATACACTAGACACTGGCATAATCTAACACCGTGTTTTAAGGATACAGGGGATCCTGACGTGTTTATTACCAATGCCTCTGCAGTACCTCTCTCCTTGACTGTCGCGAGAGTTACCTCCACCGTCACCCGGTGTATATGTGGTGCTCCGTTAATACACACATCACTGCCCGTTGGAGGGGCGTTAGGTAACCGGATTTTAACAAGTTTTGCAGCACGATCCGGGACTATTTGAGGTTCTTCTACGGCTGCCGTTACTGTCCGCCACAAGTCTGTAATGTTTTCGTGTGGTTTGACGGTAAGAGGTGACACTTGGGTGGTGGCAGACCCTGAGTCTGTGGTGGGTTGGTCATTTTCCCCCCCTGAGGGTGGGATTACTGGTGACATAGGCGATGGATTTACCATCCCCTGTATGCGTCGTCCTTGATACACGATCGCGTTGCTTTCATGGTGTATGGTTATGTGCAGGTCTTTCATGGCGTTTATTCCTAAGATCCCATCTACAGGTAAAGCAAACCTGCTAGATACATCAAAGAAATCTCGAAAGGGACATACCTTTTCATGTAAGCTGACTGTTAGTGGTACTCGCCCTAGGATTCCCAAAGTGGTGCCTGTCACGCCTATCACATTCAGGTCGTTCTCTTGGAGCGGCCAATTTCCCCCTCTCGCCCGTCGTGTCAGGGACCTATAAGCGGAGTCTGAGATTACATTGACTGTCGCACCTGTGTCTACCACTAAGGTGAGTGAAATTTTGCCCACCTTGCAAGGGAGGGCAATTATGCTTGTCCGTCCCAAGGCGGCAATGACTGAGTCAAGTTGCTCCCAGTTTGTATCGTCCTTATGGGATATTTGGATGTATGCCTTGGGGCTGTCACGGAGTCATGCCTTTTTATTCTGAGAAGTGGAGGGATTTGGTTTACTGTCCGCCGAGGACTTGTTCTTCTGTTCCTCCTTGGCCTTTTGTATTGCATAACAACTGTCTGTACCATGAAAATGGACATGGCAAAAGGTAGTCTTCCGCTGATGGTTTGGCCTAGGGTTCCTGTGTGATGAGTGACGGCTGCCTCTGTATCCCCCTGATCTCCTATCAGATCCCTGTGTAGAGTGTGTTGAGTCCCTACGTTTCGAGAAGCAAGTATTCTCGGAATGTCCTGACTGTTTGCAAAACCTACAGGTGAGAGATGCCTTACTTTGTGCCTGCAATGCTGCGGCTGCTGCTAGGGGTTGATTGTGAGTGTGTTCTTGAACCTTGACTTCTAACTCTGAGACGAAGTCAACCAACTTCCCGCCTGGTTTGAAGGTCAAGAGAAGGGCAGAACGGCGGTTCTTCTCTGAAATATGAAAAAAAAAAAAAAATCTCCAAGACGGTCTTCACCTGTTGTTTTTGCATACTGCCCCCAGGGAGCCATTGCGCGTCTTCTAGACTGTTGACACAGTCAACCGCCAGCTGATTTGCCTCAGTCATGGCGTCCCAAATCGGCTTTGTTGAGGAATTTTTGGAGAGGACTCGACTCGATGCTTGGTTTACTCCCGCCCCCGAAGATTTTTTATGAAGTTCTTTTTAAAAATTTCATAGTTTACTCCAATGTCTCCCGAAGCGAACGCCGAGGACTGCATCAAATTTAGTGCCCGAGAGCCTGGAAGTAACCAGGACCGAATGAATGCAATTTTATCATGATCTTCCGTAATGGATGAATTTACGATGGCAGACTCACATAGATCTACGAACTGTCTCGCCGAATAATCAGACTCACTGCCGGAGAACTGTCGGATACTGGCGTGAGTTGGAATGACCCGAATCGGTGGAGGGTGGAAGTGGGATGTGCCCCCGGCAGGAGGGGGTGGAGGAGGGGGATCGGTAGGCATGTTCGAGTTTGGTTGAGTGGGTTGTAAGTATTCCGACGGACACGGAGATGAACGATCCCTGCCTTCTGGAATTGATGAGTAATGAGTGCCTGAACGTAATTTTACCTTATTAAGTTCATCGGTGTTTGTATCGTGCTCCACTTCCTCTTCACCTGAGGGACGTGTTAACTGTTTAAAGGTGTCGCCGAGTTTAGCGAGAGTGTCTTTGTTCATAATTTGGCTTAACTCAGCGACAATATATTATCATAGTTTAATGGCTGTAATTTTTTTTTTACGCGTCTGAATATAATATTTGCGCAGCACCCCTAAAAACAAGAAGAGATGGTTAGCAAGTAGTCCGTTAGACGTAATAGAATGTTATGGTTATAATGTTATGTTATAATGTTATGGTTATATGAAATAATGTAACCAATAACGTAACGGTTATATGGTTAGGAGGAATAAGTGAGTATGCCTTGAAAGTGCGGTTTTCTCCCGAATGGCGAGAAGAAAACGCGGTGTATGTTAGACTAAAGGAAATCGATCGCGTAAGAGAGACAACTGGAATTATATCGATAACGTACGCGTATGATTGTTAATTCGTACATTTATGTACGACAAACAGTGTTAGATACACATAAATAAAAGAGTCGTGCCTCTTCTTGAATGAAATTGCAATTAGCTTATTCGGCACATTCTGACAAAACAGGATAATTAACAATACCAAGATTATTCAGCTGATTGAGGACTGGCGGCGAGGTATGTCGTCGCCTTGAAGGTGCCTGGAGCCTGGGGTCGCGTTGGAAGCACTTGGCTGGCGGCAGGAGTGCGTTGATTGTTGATTGATGGCGTGGAGGCGGACCTCGTGTAATGGCTGCCGGAGATATGCTGACTGAGCGAATTTCGGTGGCGGCTGCAGGAACTCCTTGCCAGACGTAGGACGGCTGCGGTGTTCGTTGTATTTTGCGTGGTATGGGGCAGCGCTGGCGCCCTGGGTATGTGACCTCTTGTGTAGGCGCCTGTAGTGGTAATTGCTTGTAGTCACCGGGAGATGTCCGAGCTTGCCCTTGGTTGAGTGATGCCGTAGGAGGTGTGGTCGACGGTCCTGGCAGCGGCAGTGTTGCCGGTTTTTTTTTTTTTTTCAACAAAGGAGGCAGCTCAAGGGCACACAAAAAAAGAAAACAATAATAAAAAAAGCCCGCTACTCGCTGCTCCTAAAAAAGAAACAAAAGAGGTGGCCGAAAGCAAGATCAAATACGGGAGGAGAGATGTCCTGATACCCTCCTCTTGAAAGAGTTCAAGTCGTAGGCAGGAGGAAATACAGATGAAGGAAGATTGTTCCAGAGTTTACCAGCGTGAGGGATGAAAGAGTGAAGATGCTGGTTAACTCTTGCATAAGGGGTTTGGACAGTATAGGGATGAGCATGAGTAGAAAGTCGAGTGCAGCGGGGCCGCGGGAAGGGGGAGGCATGCAGTTAGCAAGTTCAGAAGAGCAGTCAGCGTGGAAATATCGATAGAAGATAGAAAGAGAGGCAACATTGCGGCGGAATTTAAGAGGTAGAAGACTATCAGTATGAGGAGGAGAGCTGATGAGACGAAGAGCCTTAGCCTCCACTCTGTCCAGAAGAGCTGTGTGAGTGGAGCCCCCCCACACATGAGATGCATACTCCATACGAGGGCGGACAAGGACAGCAACTGTGCAGGGGAGAAGAACTGGCGGAGGCGGTACAGAACGCCCAGCCTCGAGGAAGCTGATTTAGTAAGAGATGAGATATGAAGTTTCCAGTTGAGATTTTGAGTTAAGGATAGACCGAGGATGTTTAGTGTTGAGGAGGGTGATAGCTGGGTGTTGTCAAAGAATAGGGGATAGTTGTTTGGAAGATTGTGTCGAGTGGATAGGTGGAGAAACTGTGTTTTTGAGGCGTTGAAGGACACCAGGTTCTTCTTGCCCCAATCGGAAATAATAGTAAGGTCTGAGGCTAAGCGTTCTGCAGCCTCCAGCCTTGAGTCGTTAAGTTCCTGTAGGGTGGGTCTTCTATTAAAAGAAGTTGAGTAATGCAGAGTGGAATCATCGGCGTAGGAATGGATAGGACAGTTCGTATTGGAAAGAAGATCATCAATGAACAACAGAAAAAGAGTGGGAGATAGGACAGAACCCTGTGGGACACCACTGTTAATATATTTAGGGGGAGAACAGTGACCGTCTACCACGGCAGAAATAGAACGGTCAGAAAGGAAACTGGAGATAAAGGTACAGGGAGAAGGATAGAAACCGTAGGAGGGTAGTTTGGAAAGCAAAGATTTGTGCCAGACCCTATCAAAAGCTTTAGATATGTCCAGCGCAATAGCAAAGGTTTCACCGAAACGGCTAAGAGAGGATGACCAAGAGTCAGTTAAGAAGGCTAGGAGATCACCAGTAGAACGCCCCTTGCGGAACCCATACTCGCGATCAGATAGAAGGTCAGAAGTGGAAAGGTGCTTTTGAATTGATTCAAAAGCTTTAGATAGACAAGAAAGTAAAGCTATAGGACGGTAGTTTGAGGGATTGGAGCGGTCACCCTTCTTAGGCACAGGCTGTATGAAGGCATACTTCCAGCAAGAAGGAAAGGTAGATGTTGACAGGCAGAGGCGAAAGAGTTTGACCAGGCATGGTGACAGCACGGAGGCACAGTTTTTAAGGACAATAGGAGGCACTCCATCAGGTCCATAAGCATTCTGAGGATTGAGGCTTGAGAGGGCATAGAAAACATCATTTTGAAGAATCTTTATAACAGGCATAAAGGAGTCAGAGGGGGGATGAGTAGGAGGAATATGCCCAGAATCGTCCAGAGTGGAGTTTTTAGAAAAAGTTTGAGAGAAGAGTTCAGCCTTAGAGATAGATGAGACGGCAGTGTTGCCGTCAGGACTGAGGAGTGGAGGGAAAGATGAAGAAGTGAAGTTGGAGGAGATGTTTTTGGCTAGATGCCAGAAGTCACGGGAAGAGTTAGAGAAAGCAAGGTTTTGGCATTTTCTATTAATGAAAGAATTTTTGGTTAGTCGGAGAATAGATTTGGCACGATTTCGGGCAGAAATGTAAAGTTCATAATTAGCATTAGTTTGAAGGCTCTGGTACCTTTTGTGAGCTGCCTCTCTATCATTGACAGCACGAGAACAAGTGTAATTAAACCAAGGCTTTTTAGCGTGAGGAGTAGAGAAAGAACGAGGAATGTATGCCTCCATTCCAGAGACAATCACCTCTGTGATGCGCTGAGCACACACAGAGGGGTCTCTATCCTGGAAGCAATAATCATTCCACGGGAAATCGGAAAAGTACATCCTCAGGTCGTCCCACCGAGCTGAAGCAAAATGCCAGAAGCATCGCCTCTTCGGTGGGTCCAGAGGGTGTACAGGAGCGATAGGACAGGATGCAGAAATAAGATTGTGATCGGAGGAGCCCAACGGAGAGAACAGTTTGACAGAATAAGCAGAAGGGTTTGAGGTAAGGAAGAGGTCTAGAATGTTGGGCCGGTCTCCAAGACGGTCGGGAATACGTGTAGGGTGCTGGACCAACTGCTCTAGGTCGTTGAGGATAGCAAAGTTGTAGGCTTGTTCACCAGGATGGTCAGTGAAAGAGGATGAAAGCCAAAGCTGGTAGTGAACATTGAAATCTCCTAGGATGGAGATTTCAGCGAAGGGAAAGTGGGTCAAGATGTGCTCCACTTTAGAATTCAAATAGTCAAAGAATTTTACATAGTTGGTAGAGTTAGGTGAGAGATAGTTGTGCCGCGGCCGTGTTGCTTGTAGCTTTTAGGGGCGGTTCGTGGGTGTGGCCTCCGTTGGCGGGGACCCGAAGGTGTGACTCCTTCTGCTGCGGAACTGGTGGCTTGCAGTGAGCTCGTAGCCCGATGAATGGAGTTGGCCTGTAGATAGCTTGTAGCTGTGTGTTGGTTTGTAGCGGGCGGGGCGGCCCGTAGCTGTGGCCCCCCGTCGTCGGCCGCGGAGGCCTGTTGCCGGCTTGCTCGTGACTCCTTCCTTCTACGCCTGTCCCCGGATTTTTCGGTGAATTCTTGTGGCTTGTAGCTGTATAACCGAAAAGGTAGCGATGGCTATGGCACGTTGGGACACCGGCTGCAACCAATAATGTAACGGTGTAAGGCTTGGTTGCGAGGAGCGGTGGGCGTGAGGGAAACACTTGCTGCCTTAGGTGAAATGTATTCTTAACCTAAAAGTACAGCGAGCGTTGGAGAGAGAGCCGAGACAATAGGTTTGTATCGGTCAAGCTCTCAGGAAGGAGTGCCGAATTTGAGGTTGGAAAATAATGAAGTTACAATTGGTCACGTACGTCAAGGTGACCTCTAAGCTTGATGAAATGCTTTGTATACATACTGAGAACGAACGGACGATAAACACTGACGGATGACATTCCTACAAAGGTGGCGTGATCTCTCTCTGAAGTGTTTTTTTCCACTATACCTGCATTCCTAGTCCATGGTAATATATAATGATAATAATAATACACTGATATAGTTACTGCTACTATAACAGGCAGTTTAAAGTAGGGTGGGGGTGGGATAATTCTAATGTTTATATATTTGCACATAATTATGTTATCTCTATACATTTAGGCAATGGGACACCATCGGTTTGTTTGTAGCTTCCAAAAACCCATATGGACGGAGCGTTTGAAAATTTAAAGTACCGCGCAGGTCGTAAAATTATCCAATATTGCCATATCTCCAAAACTATTAGTGCTACAGAGTTGTAATTAGGCTCAAAATGTTCCTAGTGCCCATATTTATATTCACGCGCACAGTTACATTTTGTGAAACCTTGCCCGCCTGATGCTGATTCTGCTATGATGGCGGAACGCAAAGAAATTACTTTGTCAAGACAGATATCCTCAATGTTCAACAGTCGTTGAGGGCATAAATCAAACTGATTTCGGGAATAGCCCCCTCTTAGCACACCAGCTTTCACCCCAATAGTGTATGTGTCTGTGGAAATGTCCCTATTCAAAATAACACCTAGAATGTTCCTGGCATCACCTCTGCCACGGTTCACCAAGGGCACAGGAACTGCCACATTGTCTCCCACTTCACCACTTTTGAAATCGACTTTACTTCTTTTCACCATTCTCTCTGCTTGAGATAGCTGGCCTGAACACACCGCTTTCCGAGCTCTTTTTATGCTCTCAACATGCACAGTCAGATCGTTGTCAGTTTCTGTCGCAGAAGGAGGAGCTGATTCAGATGAAGTAAAGGCGGTGTCAGTTGAAGAGGGACCAGTTTCAGCCGAAGAGGAGACAGTAGGGGCGGGTTCAGCCGAAGAGGAGGCAGTAGGGGCGGGTTCAGCCGAAGACGAGGCAGTAGGGCGGGTTCAACTGAAGTGAGGCCAGTGTCAGTCGAAGGGGCAAGAGATTTAGCTGATGCCAAATCAAGTCTGGCCAGATCGTGTTCAGATTCCAAGTTGTCCAGGATTTCTCGTGGCAGTGAGGATGTTGTAAGTCCCACTCGAGCCTCATTCCCAAAAAGGGCTGAGTATGGTGACCGTTTTATTCCAGCATGGTGGGATGAGTTTTTCTGGAACTGAACAAACTTGATTCCAGCGACCCAGTCTTGACTGTTGTTATCAGCGAGCCAGGTCACTAACATGTCCTTGATGTCCCCATTTGCTCGCTCGACGGACACTTGACTTTGGGGGTATCTTGGCTTGCCATGGACCATCCTTAGTGCTGGCCAAAACTCCTTCAGTTCACAAATTACATTTGCTGTGAACTCTGTTCCATTATCGCTTTGCAAAATGGCAGGAGCTCCAAACAAAAGAAAAATGTCCAAAAGCTGGCTAGCGACTTCTATTGGGCGTTTGCTTTTGATGGCACGCAACACACAAAATTTGGTAAGGTGATCCTGGTAGACCATGATCCACCTGTACCCATTGTAACTCAGCGACTGCATGTCGACTAAATCGACCTGACCACGACAGGCAAAGTCTTTGGTCAGAATGGGGCGAACGACGACGCCTGTCGTTTTGGGCCTAACTCTCTTTTTCTGGCACTGAGTGCAAAGTGACTTGAATAGTTCAATGGTTTGTACACTGATGTTTGCATATTTCTTCTTTACTTCCTTCAGCATCCGGTCCCGACCTCCATGCCCGGTAGCGATGTGTGAACTTCTGACGATGTCAAACATTTCTTCGATTGGCACGTAGTACAGTGGGGGTTCTTCCACATGGTCTCTTTTCTTGATAAGCTTTTCGACTTGCCCACACCTCAGAACTTCATACCTGAAACAACATGAAACAAAAGTGCACCTTTATTTTAATTGCACCATAAACACAGAGATAAAGAAATAGGTAGGCATGCATTCCACACACACACACGCACACACATACACACACACATACACGTACGCACGCACATGCACACACACGAAAGAGAGAGAGAGAGAGAGAGAGAGAGAGAGAGAGAGAGAGAGAGAGAGAGAGAGAGAGAGAGAGAGAGAGAGAGAGAGAGAGAGAGAGAGAGAGAGAGAGAGAGAGAGAGAGACCAACAACAACCAAACAACCAACAACCAAACAACCATGAAAACTGAACAACCAGTACTATCCTCCACTACCACTACTATCCTCCACTACTGCCAACACTATCGCTATTGAGGTTGAGTTGTGAAAAGGCAACAACAAACAGTCCCTGGCTTGAGTCCTTGCCCACTTCCGTACCCACGCTTTCATATCTGTTAATGGTGAGCTGTATACTGTAACCTAATTCACCATATTGCTACGCTTATAACAACGTACTGAAAATTTGGGGGTATCTTGGCTTGCCATGGACCATCCTTAGTGCTGGCCAAAACTCCAAAACCCCTACTGTACGCTGTAATTAATGTTTAAGACACATTAAGGGAAGTTACTGTTAAGTTGACCTGCTTCACACCCGACAGAGAGAGAGAGAGAGAGAGAGAGAGAGAGAGAGAGAGAGAGAGAGAGAGAGAGAGAGAGAGAGAGAGAGCACTGGATCGATAATCAGACATTAAAAAAAATGTTATGTTACTTACTTCCTCAGGATATGGTAATCATGTTGAGTTTTGGACGCTTGCGACACAGCTGCATTTTTCACTTTTTCAAGCAGTTTTGAGTATTCCTCCTTGTTAAAAACGCTGTAGCATTTTCCTGCATTTTTGATCTTCAGAAGCTCCTCTTTGAAACGATCTTCAATACTGCTTGGGGTTGCCATCTCGACTCTATCAACAGCTTTGCTCTGCCTGACAGTTCCCAGATGTACTAAACTCTGTTGTTTTTTTCAGCTGGTGAAATCAGCTGCTTTGGAGCTGTTTGAAGCAGTTTACTGATTCATCGATTATGATTTGACAAATTTACCAATTATAGTTGATGCTCCAGTAAATTTGTAAATTTCCTAAATTTTTTAGTAACTTTGTAAATTTACTGATTGTTTCAGTCACTTTTTAAATTTCATGAAAATTCTAGGAAATTTACAAATTTATTGTTTTGAAGATTTTACTGTAACATATAAGCCTAAATACAATATTTTCAAAGTTATTGCAAAAAATTATTTTTTCCATCATTTTTATGACAGTATCCTGAAAATGATCATAACTGATGTGGCCAATATTTCATTCTTATTTCTCATATTTTCAGATTGCTGAAATTTGAAGTATAATGGCTGCCAAATACACCCGCACGAAAACCCAGAAGACACTATGTGGAACTGTTTATTCTGAGAGTTTCAACTTGCCACTTGGTGTGCTTCCTTCCAAGAAGAATGTTGTTGAGTGCATGGTGTACCTCATGCGAAAGGACCGAGCAGGGAAACAGCAACGGACAGTTCAAGATGGTGCTAACCTTCTTGCTTTCATCCTGGTACAACATTGGGAGTACTGCAATGTCTACACCATTACCAAATTGAATGTTGCTAAGCGTGTTGTCTAACTATACTCAGAGTTCAAGAGCAATACTCAACAGTGAAAAGCAAGGCAGACAGAATCATGGAAAGCCAGAATGAAAATATATAATGAAGATATGCTGAAACTGTTTGACATATTCTGTGAAAATTAAGTGGCCAGAGCAAAACAAGAAGAAATTCAAGGTGTTGCCATGAGTCAGATGGAGTGGGACTTCCTCAAGGACATGAGAACCACAAGAAAGATGTTCTGTGAAGACTTCGTTGATCGTCAATGGCAGAAGTCAAGACAACATCATTTGAAAGTAGAAGAACGTGTGATGCGCCAGCTGGCAGCCAAGCAGAAAGATGAGGAATCACAAAAAGATCTCCCCTGGGATGAAGTAAATCTTAGCATAGATGATGATACTGAAAGTGATGTTGAAGAACCTGCCTATCAACTTCAGGTGGAGGAAATGGAACTCAGCCGGCGAGTGTCCATTGGCTTTGAAGAACCATCCACCTCAACATCTGATAACATGCCACAAGAATTCTGCCACATTAGAGATAGTGTGAGGAAAGTTAGACCAGAATTTTACAAGGTGATAGACAAGCTGAAAAGTAAATATCACTGTTCAGCAAATCAAGCCACAGCAGCAGTCATAGAGGTGGCAAATGGAATGTTTGGAAGAAAATGGAAATACCATTACCATGATGAAGAGGATTCCATAAATCTTGATAATGCTCCTCATGTGAAAAACATTCGTGAATCAGGCAAGGCAATCAGTGCCTTGGCTCTGGCTTGTATTGTAGATGAAATGATGGAATCGGAAGATGTTGTGATTACATACCACAGTGATGGTTCGAAGAAACAAGGAGCAGGTGGATACTCAGTACAAGGCATCACCATTAATGGTAAATATAGACCATTCCCAACTTTGCCCATTGCCAGTGAAAGTCTAACAAATCTTGCAAAACTGAAATTGACAATATTGAACATACTGGCAGTGTGTGGTGATGTTGATGCCACTGAGATTTTCAAGAAACTAACTTTTCAGGAAACCGATGCAACAGCCCATAATTTTGAAGTGGATGAGCAAGTGGCAATGGAGCTGGGAACATACCATATTCCAATTCATTTGCTGTGTCACACTCACCCTGCTCTGATGTTTAACAGGAAAATGGTGGACCTATTCAGCAAAATTGAGAAAGAAATTGGCCCTGATAAGATTTATTCAACTTGCCTTGTAAATGCCACCACATCTCATGATTCTGTCACAGAACAGTTCATTGACTGTGCCACTCATCTTATATCACATGACTTTGATCACAAAGCATGGAACAAAGCCACTGAATTTGATGTCCATATTGAACCCCGAAAGAATCTTGCTGTCTCTCTAAAGAAGGAAAGGTTCAACAGATTTGTTTATTTGTGTGCAGTAACACTACACCATGAGGCAGACCTGCGAGAATTCCTGGAAAAGTATGACACAATCACCAACACTCTTGCATACATTGTAAGAGCTTTTCTGGATGTGGAGTTTATCAGTGTATTTCTAGTATGTGCAGCTGTGCTTGGTGTCCACCTGATCGAACCATATCTGTCCATCACATACTTTGATCCCGTAGACTATGAGCATTTGATTACGGCGATGCAACAACTTTATCAGGATCTCACTCAGAGCAATCCCACTGCATTGCTGGACTTGACAAAGCCTGCTTTCAAATTTGTGGATAAGCGAAGATTTGATTCCTGTAAATGGGAAAACAACATTCTCTCATCATTGTCAAGTAGCATCACTGAATGCAACGAAAAAGCTCTGCAGATTTTGACTGTTATCCTTCCATCACTGGCTGCAGGCTTCTGTCAGCAAAGAGGCAATGTATTTGGTTTTGGGGATTTTGACCCAGAGAGTGGCACTCTTGTGACTCAGCATGACATGGCATTGCTGAACAAAGCCCCAATCAACAACATTGATGCTGAGAGATCAGTTGGCAGTATCAACTATGAGCTACAACGTCGGGGAGCCAAACAGCTGGCAGCAGATGGATCAGCTCATCTTAAGGCCAAATCAGTGGATCTGATTGAACTTAGACCTGTTGACTGCTTCAAAGACTATGGCAAAAAAGCTAAAAAGGCTAACAAACTTGTAATGGAATGAGCAGAGGCCCAAGCAAACTTGGAGAGGGTTGGCATGACAAGTAAGGAAGCAGCAAAGGTGTCCTGTGAGAAAAAGAAACCTTTCTGATCTTGACAAGTTAGTGTCCTCAGGTGGCCCATTCACCAGAGCAAAGCAGGTTGATGATTACTTGAAGAAAAAGAAGCCAAGTAACAAAGAAAAGCAGGACAGACTTTACACAGAGGTTAGGTATGCTCGGGATACAACACTGTCTCTCCCACGAACAAGTGAACTGTTCAGACTCAAAGAAAAGTCCCAGACACTTCCATTACAAAAGCTGGCAACAAACCTCAAATTGTATCTGAATAAAGTGTCAACCAATGCATGTGTGACTTGGCAGGATTTTGATACTGCTGTTGCTACAATAACAGCTGCTGCTGAGCAACTGTGAATGAAAACTCTGGCATATATCTGTATCTTCTGGACAATACTGACATTATTATTGTTCCACTAGTTGTTTCTCTGATCACTTCGAATGCACAAGAACATGTATAAAGTGTATATGTGCTTTTGACATATAATTTAGAAACCTACTCTGTTGCTTATAACTAGTTCATTATATCCACGTCATTCTTTACATGTGATGATTATACCTCAAATGATGTTCCTGAGATAATAATAAAAAATAAAAAAAGATTTTGTTTGTTTGAATTGTTCGTATGTACTGAAATTAGTTTTTTTGTCAATTACTCTTAAAAACGCCTGATAGGCTTCTTGTTACTATAGAAGATGAATATAAACTTGGAGTCTAAGAACATTTTGAGCCAAATTTCAAGTCTCTAGGTGCAACGGTTCTCAAGACATGACATTTTCATTGACATTTTTGGTGATTTTCGAACCCGATAGCTTCATCGGCTCCGTCCATATGGGTTTTGGGGACCAAATGACCCAAAAATTGGCCTGTTGTCCCTGCGAACTGCCATTGCCTGACGATGCCACACCTTCCCTCCTCTACCTCAAGCAGACCATACACCGCATGGATGCTGAACGCGGTCAGAGTGTATCCATTCAACATTATGCCCACTAACGTTTACTTCACCCGAGGTATCGCCGACACGGACTCATGGTCCACAGACATAATATTGTGACTGCCCGGGTCCGACTGGGATACAGACCGCTGTGGCAGGTCTCCAAGGCGGGGGACGTTCCCCACCACTCCAACTGTAAGCTGTGTGACCGTCCCAACGCCAACAGCTTCCACCACTACTGCCTTGAGTGTCCTTCAGTGAAAGCCTTGTTGCCCCGGGACCAAGACTTGATACATGTCCGTCAGTTCCTCTTAGCTGACAATAATTTAGACACTGTCTAAGTGCAACACCCACACTTTGGTGAGTGCTGAAATTTACCTTAGAATGCTCATGTACATTCCAATCTTTAAGTACAGCTTCACTGTTCGTGAGCGTGTCCTGCGTGTCACGAGTACCATTAATATATAGATATAGATATATATATATAGATATATATATCTATATATATATATATATATATATATATATATATATATATATATATATATATATCTATATATATATATATATATATATATATATATATATATATATAATACCTGTACTAAGTTTGTCGCTTTATAAGCGTAATAAATTGATAAAAAAAACAAATTTTTTTCTCAGATCTGTTACATTTTTTTTCGTTTCTTTGCTTTCATCTTCGTCAATCGTATATTTTTTTTTTACATCGTTTCTATTTTTTTCTTTCCTTTATTTTTCTACTTACATGTATCGTAGTTTCCACCCCTCCATCTTCTCTTTATTCTTTTTCTTTATTTTCATTATCATTTGTCTTCTTTGTTTGTTCGTTTGTTTTCTGCGTCAGTTATCTTATTTTTCTGTTAGTGAAGCTTCTATTTAATTTTCTGTTCTCTTTCTCTCTTTTATTTTTCATTGTCTTTCCTTTCCTCTCCTGTTTCGTGTTTCCTGTTTTATCTTTCCTTTCTTTGTTTTTTCTTTCTCTTTGCTTTCCCCTCTGTTTTTTTCTCTCTTTCTCTTTTCTTTCCCCTCTTTCTCTCTTGTTCTTTCGCTTTCTATCTCTTTTTTCCTCTCCTTCTGACTTGTATTTCTCTCTTTCTTTCCTCTCTTTATTTAATTCTCGTGTATATCTTTATCTCCTTTTCTTTTTTCTCTTTGTAGTGTTTTCTTTACCCTCTTCTCTCCTTCCTCTCCCTGTTTCTTGTTTCTTTCTCTATTTTTCTCTCCTTCCTTCTTCTCCATCCGTCTTATGTTTCTCCTCCCTTTCTCTCTTTCCCCTCCTCTTTATGTATTATGTTTCTCTTTCTCCTCTTCCCTCTTTTTCCAGTGTTTCTCTTACTTTTATTTATTCCCTTCCGACTGACTTATTCTTGTTCGTATTTTATGTTTCTTTGTCTTTATCTACCATTCTTCTCTTTATTCCTTATATATTTATCTGTTTGTTTGTCACTCTCTATGTCTATCTGTTATCGTCTTTACTTCATATATTTTTTCAGATTATATCCATTTTTTCTTTATATTTTATGTCTTTTCTGAAGTTTATTCTCTTTTCCATTTTTTTCCATCACAACGATTTCTTCAGCATTTATTTTCCTTTTTTTTGTTTCTTTTTGTTTTCCGTTATTTATTTTACTTTGCTATCATATCCATTTACATTTTTTTTTTAATTTCTTTCCATTTCTATGTTCGTTATTTTTTTTTTGTCAGTGATTCCTATAGTATACATTTTCCCTTTTTTTGTGCCGAGGAGGATTTACATGGGGAAGTGGGCGTGAGAGGGGCAGTGGGCGTGAGAGGGGAAGAGAGAGAAGAAGGGGTGAAAAGGGAGGGAGTAAAGATGGGTGGTTGTTTTGGGTGGGTGGCCGGGTGGTAAGAGGAGGGAGGGAGAGGTTATAATGAGGGGTGAAGATTGAGAAAGAAGGAAGATATGGGAAGGGAAGGGGAGGGAAGGGAAAGGGAAGATAATGAGTCAAGAAAGGGTGGGAGAGAGATAGAAGACGAGAAGAAGTAATGAAGGTTACGAAATAGAGAAGAGAAGTAAAGGGAAGTGGAGGAGGGGGGGGAGGGGAAAGAAGGGGAGAGAAAGAATCAGGAAATTATGGAGGGAAAGAGATGGAGAGATGAAAGAATGAAGGTTAAGAAATAGAAAGAAGAGAAGGAAGGAAGGAAGTTTATGGGAGGAGCGGACTGAAACAGGAAGGAATACAGAGAGAGATAAAGAAAGTTGCTGATTTTTCGTCGCACAAACTTGTCTTGGTCGACCCTTTAAGGGGTGGACTTGAGAAGCACCACCAGGACCTGTGAAGGGCTCCAAGGTAAAATGAGAAGGGCCGTGGGGTTCCTGGAGACAGGCGGACGTCAGGGAGAGAGGCAGGCCGAGGCAGGGATAGCCCACACAGGGGTCTGCTTTCACTCCCCACCCCCACACCCACCACGGAGCCCAACAAGAGGAGGCTGGATGTTGGGCCAGACCGCACCCAACAGCCCCAGGGTAATGGAGAAGTATACGAAGCCATTGATAGGCGTTTAACGGCGTCATGGGGAACGTTGCGACCGCCCACCCGGCAGTGACCGGTTGACCTTAGCCATCGCCTGGCCGTAGCCAGCGCATGCCCAGCCGATTGATTCAGTGCCACACTTAACCTCACGTCTTACCCCAACCCTCCCACCAAAAGACATAAATGGGCGCGGTACTGAAAATCAGTAGTGCAGTTGCGGTAGCGGTACTTCTTCCGAGTGATGCGGTTGCGGTAATATAAAAAAAATTCAGTGCCTATCCTGGCTATCCATTGACTAACTAATACCTTGTGAGATACAAAAAAAAAAAAAGATAAAGGGGGAGGGAGAGAGGGAGGTAAGGGAGGAGGAAGGGGTGGACAGGGGAGGAGGACGGGAAGGGAGGAGGGGAGGGAAGATAATGCAACTTTCCGAGGGAGGAGGAGGGGACAGGAAGGAAGGAGGAGATCAGCGTCATGAGGAGAAGTGGGAAGGAAGGAAGGAAGGAAGGGTTGTGTGACAGCTGCAGTAGCACTAGCCAGGAGGAATGGTAGGGAGGATATGGGGGAGTGAAGGGGAAGGGGAGGAATTCTCCGGCGTTTGAGCGAAAACGAAAGATTACTAATATAGGAAAGTCATGATGAGAACAATGAAACATTATACAAACTGTCCAAATATATTAAGACAAAACACATCAACTGCAACTGGTAATAGCGAGACCGTGGGAAAGCTCCTAAGCCCTGGCGTCTCAGGCATCAGCAAAGAAACCACGTGGGAAATTTCAACGATGAGATACCGAGAATAATACATACACACACACATTACATATTATTATTATTATTACATAATAATAATAATAATACATATTATTAATACATACATAATTATTATTATTATTATTATTATTATAATAATAATAAATTATGATAAATCATTATTATTATTATTATTATTATTATTATTATTATTATTATTATTATTATTATTATCATTATTATTATTATTATTATTACTATTATTATTATAATCAAACATTTAAAAGACAGAGAGAGAGAGAGATAGAGAGAGAGATAGAGAGAGAGAGAGAGAGAGAGAGAGAGCGCATGATAAAATAGAGAAGTTACAGTGTAGTAAAAAAAAAAAAACAGATTTAGTGTGTACCATGGTCTATGTTATGCATTAAAAAAAAAAAATGTTCAGGACATGAGACTGAGCGGCGATCATGTTAGTGCTTGCTTGTATGGTTGTACACTGCCATGTGCAGTCATCGTCTGAGGCAGCCGCGGCGCGCCGCCTTGGGTTGAGGACGAACAAATTTAATCGGAGTTATCTATTTAGTATATAATTTTGAACAATAACTGAGAAGTCAGAATGACTGAATCACTGATTCTGATGACTGAAACCGACTGACTGATTGAGTCCGATTCACAGAAAAAAAAAAAAAAAAAATTGTGAGCATGCTGCGCTGCAAATGTCTTCGATAGTTTTCATTGCCGCAAAATGTACCGCAGGATTGTTTAAAAGTGGGTCCGTGGTAGTGCGGTATTTTAAGAAAGTTCGGTAGTGCGGTACCAGCACTACAGTACCGCATTCTCTGCCCACCTCCCGCACTAAGCACCGCACTTGCCCACCTCTGGCAAAAGAGCGTGTTGCCCACTGAGGGGAACTTTCACCCTGCCCCGTGGTCGACTCAACTCACAGATGAGATGGCACGGGAGTATACAGGGCGCCACGCACGGCAAACACGTGGGGAGGCACAGCCATGTCCTAGGTGGTAAAGGGCTGGAGGCAGGCAACATCACCAGTAGGCCTCACTGCAGTGATGAGGGGGGGGAGCACGGTCCACGAGGCCAGAGGACATCGAGCCCTATCGAGATAGGCAAGCCACCACGACAAGGTGATTCCCTTCGACGGGGGAGAGAGAGAGAGAGAGAGAGAGAGAGAGAGAGAGAGAGAGAGAGAGATGACAGACAGAGAGTTAAGGCTGGCAAACAGAAGCCTCCTTGTGGATATCCCGACGTCCCACACGATGTAGGGACATGAAGGAAGCCCATTCTCCCTCCTCCCTCTACACACGATCCTCCTCCTCCTCCTCCTCCTCCTCCTCCTTCTCCTACCTCCCTCCTCCTCCACCACTTCTTTGAGCGCCCAGACTTGTTTTTGGAACGATGGACTACACCTGAATGAGGGGTTGGTTCAAGCGTTTCGGGAAGCTTCTGGACGAGGCAGTGAAAGCTTTTCGAAAAGCCTTTTCAAAAACGGCGGGCGAGGACGGACAAAGGCAGCCCTTGATCAACCAACCTGTAGCGTCGATGCGACTCACAAGAAACTGCGAAACTAACAACGACTCCGACAAGCGAACTGGTACAACTCGTCACGGCAAAACAGGGGTCACATTTATCATGTACACAATGCATGTAGTTTAATACCCAAAAAGGACGAAATTAGGGCGTATATTGCAACAGAGAAAACCAGATGGTAGCCAGCGACAGGAGACTTGGGCCAACTCTACACATCTATAATCCGAACTGTCATCTCTGGGTACGAAAGCTTCCACAAAAAGTCGAAAAAGCACAAGAAAGGGGATGAGTAGTTTCCTACTTAAAAGTACACTCCCGCCATAAAATAGACAAACAGGACGCAGAGAAATACGATTCTGTCTATGTCGAAATAACCACAAATAACAAGAAACTAACACTTGTAACCGTATACAGACCTCCAAAACAACAGGCAGCTGATGGCACTGCCTTCTACGAAGATATTCACTCTCTAACAGAGCAAGGAAGCTATTATAATTAGGGGACTTTAATTGCCTTTAACATTGACTGGGGACTGTTGCCTGGAGATCAAGAGGGTAACAGGCTTATATAAATGGCGGAGGATCTGTTCTCACCAAGTTGTAACTCAACCAACGAGAGAAAACAATCTGCTGGATCTGGTATTAGTAAGCGACCCCGACCTCATTCGCGACTGTACAGTTGGTGAGAAACTTAATGGTTGCGATCACCACTCAATCCGTTTTAATGTCAACATATGTCACAAACTCGTAGATAATCCGTCAGTGATACCAGATTACAAAGAGGAAATTTCAAGTTAGCCCGTGCGCTGCTTCCCCCTACGATCTGGGACCAACTTGACATCACCGCCAATACAATCGACAACGCGTGGAACGTCTTCAAAGATAAGCTGTTGCAGGTAGAAAAGGCTACAGTGCCTACGAAATCCAGGCGAGTAAATGGGGTAGTAGATCCACCGTGGATGACCAGAGAAATTAAAAGGGCAGTAAACCTAAAAAAAAAAAAAGGAATTATAATTTGATGAAAGAGAATGCTACTGCCGAAGCCCGCATACAGTACCACAACAGCCTCAGAGCTTGTCGCAGCCTTATTCGGAGTAGCAAACGCAACTATGAAAAGCAAATAGCGCGCGAAATCAAAACTAACTCTAAGAAATTCTTCACGTACATAAGATCGAAAAAGAAAGTAAAATCCAATATTGGTCCCCTGACAGACGAGACTGGATCTGTAACTCATGACAGTAAACAGATGGCCAGAATCCTCAACAGTAACTTCGCATCCGTATTCACAGTCGAGGACATCGAAACCATTCCCGTGGGTCCTGACCCGCCGAGTGAGATCACGTCCCTGGAAATTGACTCAATATGCAACCAAGAAGTAAAAAAGTACTTGGACAAACTCGACACGAACAAGTCAACGGGACCCGAAAGTTTGTCCCCGCGGTTATTAAAAGAGCTTAAACAACAAATACTTCAACCACTCACTAACATATTCAACCGGTCAGTTCAACTGAACAAGGTCCAGGAAGACTGGAAGATGGCGAACATAAGACCGATTTACAAAAAGGGACACAAAAGCGTTGCATTAAGTTACAGGCCCATAAGTTTGACATTAGTGGCAGGAAAAATACTCGAAAAGATTATTAGAGATAAACTTGTTAAGTTTCTAGAAGACAATAATATAATCTCCGACACCCAGCATGGCTTCAGAAACAAGCGGTCCTGCATAACGAATTTATTACCCTTCTTCCAAGGTATATATAAGAACTGGGATGCCCACATCCCCAGTGATGTTATATACCTGGACTTTCAGAAAGCCTTCGACAAGGTACCGCACGAGCGACTCCTTAAGAAACGCACTCGGCGGGCATTGAAGCCAATCTGATCGCGTGGATAAGAGATTGGAGCCAATCTGATAGCGTGGATAAGAGATTGGCTCACAGACAGAAAAAACGAGTGCTATTCAACGGACAACCTTCCGATTGGCTTCCAGTCACTAGTGGAGTGCCTCAAGGGTCAGTGCTGGGACCCATCCTCTTTATCATATATATTAATGACCTAGAATCACTACTGAAATCCACAATATCGAAATTTGCTGACGACATCAAGATGGGTGGAAAGGCCCTCACAAAGACCGACTGCGAAATCATTCAGAAAGACCTGTCACATTATCGAACGGTCGGAAAAATGGCAAATGTCTTTTAATGTTGACAAATGCAAAGTCATGCACATTGGGTTCCAAAATAGTAACCACACATACATCACGAATGGGAAACCCCTGCAGGCGATGCAGGAGGAAAAGGATCTTGGAGTCACTATCAGCAGTGACCTGAAACACGCGAATCACTGTAAAAAAGCATACAAAAAAGCCAACACTATGCTCGGGTTCACAGCGAGGAACTTCGAGCGTAAAACACCAGACATGATGTTATCCTTGTATAATTTCATGGTAAAACCGCACCTCGAGTATGCAGTACAGTTCTGGTCTCTTAATTACATAAGGGACATTGATTTACTGGAAAGGATTCAACGAGGCGCCACAAAGATGATTCCAACCTTAAGGGCTCAACCGTACGAGGAACGACTCAAGCGACTCAACCTCTTTACATTGGAGAAAAGACGCCTACGAGGGGATATGATTCAATTCATCAAGTACCTGAAAAGGTTCAATAACGTCGAATACTCCGAATTTTTTGAACTGCAAACCAACTCAAGAACCAGAAATAACGGTTTACCCATTCAGTCCAGTCGATGTAACACAAACATTGGAAGTAGTTTCTTTTCAAACCGAGTCATCCGCCACTGGAATAACCCTCCCTCAAAAGTAGTAAATGCGAATACCATCAACTCCTTCATATATAGAATCTACCGTCATTTCGCTGCATCGGGAGTAAACTGAATAACGAGGTGCTTTTATCTGCTCCTCAATATCGAGGTGCTTTCATCTGCTCATCAAGCCCCAAGTGGCGGTCGAGCAGATTAAATCACTCAAGCGGGCGACCTCGTAATGAGCCAATAGGCTTTCTGTTGCCTGCATTTTCATGTTTCCATGTTTCCTCCTCCTCCTTCCCCTCCTCCTCTCCACCCTCTCCTTCGTTCCTTCATTCCTCCCTCCCTCTATTTGTTGTTTCGCTAAACTTTTGAAGGTTATATAAGATGATTTGTTTTTTGGCTCTCAAATTCCATGCTTTTGTTTGTATACGTAGCTTTTCTTTGCGCATGTATTTGTTATTTTGTGAAGTACTGTTTTTTTATGGTAAGGATTTTTATTTGATTTTTTTGGTTTAGGTCCTGTTTTATTTCTTTATTTTTTTGCTTTATTGATATTCTTTTCCATTTTTGTCATGTTTTTTTTTTTTTTTTTTTTTTATTTCTTATTTTCTTTTCTTCTATTTTCATAATTTTATATTTTACCTCATTTTCGTATTTTACTATTTTCTTATTTTCCCTATTTTCATTTCTTCTCCTTCTTCTTCCTCAAGGTATACATAACTCCCGACATTCATATCGTCACCGCCTTCCTTTGAATATCTCGACTACCAAGAAAACTCCTCCTCCTCCTCCTCCTCCTGCCAACTGGTGAGGTTGCCTTCCCCCGCCCTGCCCTTTTACCACCCAGGGCAGGGCTACTGTCTCCCCACGTGTTTGCCGTGCGGGGCGTCCCGTATACTCCCCGTGCCCTTTCATCTGGGGGTTGAGTCCACCGCGGGGCAGGGTGTAGTTCCCCTCGGTGGGCAACACGCTCCTTTGGTGGGAGGGTTGGGGTAAGACGGGCGGTTCAGTGTGACCCCACTGAATCAATCGGCTGGTGATGCGATGACTAGGGTCAAGTGGTTACTGCCGGGTGGGCGGTCGCAACGGTCCCGCGGCCGCCGTTAAACACCTGGCAGTGGATGCGTATACTTCCCCATTACCCCTGGGGCTGTTGGGTGCGGTGTGGCCCCAACATTCAGCCTCCCCTTGTTGGGCTCCGTGGTCGGTGGGGGAGTGAAACACCTCCCCTGTGTATGGGTAAGTTTCCCTTGCCTCGGCCTGCCTCTCTCCCTGACGTCCGCCTGTCCCCGATTACCCCTACACGGTCCTCTCTCGTCGCCACCTTGGAGTCTTTCACGGCTCCTGGTGGTGCCGCTGGAAAGTCCCTACCTCCTAGAGAGGCTGACCAAGACAAGTCCGTGCGACACAAAAGTCCACGTGTGTCTGGCAAGGCTGCCTCCCATTCCGGGGGTAACTCTGATGTGCGCCCTTCCTCCAAGCTGGACGCACTTCAGATGGTGAATATCGATCCATCGTTTTCCTACCGTGCCTTGCACTCCTTATTCAAGCCATTTGGCACAGTCCTTCGTACCCGTCTCATTTATGATGGAGACCAAGTCAAATAGATGCTATGTGACCTTTGCCTCCAGCGCTGAAGCCCAGTCGGCGTGTGATGTTGTTGCGACTCTGCCTATCGCATGTGCTGGATTTCAAGCGAAACTTCTTCGCTCTTCCAATATTTCGGACAGTGACATGGACTATGTCCCGCATCTCCTTGAAGACGCTTTGTTAGAGCCAACTCAGGGACAGCCAGGTCCTCCCTCGTTGGTTTGATGCATACTATAAGAATGGGCGTGGCAACTTCATTTATGCTGCTAGGTACCTCGCCAAAGAAATTGGTACGATCCCTGAGGGGAATCTGAAAAGTATGGGAAGGAGTGTTAGTCAGGGCTAAAGATATTACTCAAGCTAAAATGCTGCAACATCTACCATGCCCTGCTGACAACATGTTTGAAACGATCAAAGCACACCATACCTTCAATTATAGTAAAGACAGTATATATAATCATGACCTCTATGAGTTCTCTGAGGAGGAAATATTTGGGATGTGCCCTTGTTATGTTCATAAGGTGTCCAAGATGAAGGGTTCAGCTAACATGATACTTCTCACCTTTTTTGGTTCTACCCTCCCTGACCGTGTCAGTATTGGCCCCCTCCATCTTCGGGTAAAGCCTTTTGTTGACCGCCCTCTACAGTGTTTTTCATGTTACGGGTATGGTCATAGTAAGAAATACTGCACTGAGCCTTCTCGGTGTGGTAATTGTTCTGCATTAGCCGCACACTCCACGGTGGAATGTGAGTCAGATGCTTAGTGCTTCAATTGCCAGGATGCTCACCGGTTGTCTTCCAGACAGTGCCCACGATATCGCCTGGAACAGGATATTTTGCAACTTGCAAATAGTCAGTTTATCAGCCTTGGTAGTGCGCGCCGTGAACTCCTCTACCGCCAGAAGGCAGGTACTGGAGCAAAGACGTACACCTCATCGCTAGGCACTCGCTCTTCTACCCAGCCCGCTGCTCAGGCGTCCTCTACGGTTTCCTCCCAGCCCTTTGAAGCTACTGTTATTACGTCCCATAATAGATTTTCCCTTTTGTCCTGTGATTCTGTCGAGTCACCTCCAGGTTCTGATGGGGCTTCTCCGACCTCGTCCCAGGTGATGCATGTTGATGTACATGCACCTCACATTGCTTCGCCGAAGTCCGCCAGAGGTATGAACAAGCGACATCGCGGTTCTACAGATTCAGTTGAATCTGTTCCGCCAACTAAGATTACTGTAGGTATACATGATTCTGGGGTCTCTTAGGATAGGCCTATGGAGGAAGATGCGGAGGCTCATATTGAGCCTGCTGAGACTCCCTCTGTTCCAGTTCCTGTTGCTTCTAGTGGTTTTCCTGATCGGGATATGGAAACTGAGGAATCCCTTGGATATAGTGTTGGGAATCCTCCCCGCTAGCATATAGCTTCGGGGAGTGGTGTGCGGTCTGGCTCTAGTAGTGCGGCGTCCGGAGGGGGCGCAGGTTCCTTTGTTGGGAGAAAGCTCGAGGTCCCTCAACCCGGCTCCTCTCGGGTCCCAGTCTCCTCTTCTCGT
The DNA here is from genome assembly GCF_024679095.1 of Eriocheir sinensis. Lineage (NCBI taxonomy): Eukaryota > Metazoa > Arthropoda > Malacostraca > Decapoda > Varunidae > Eriocheir > Eriocheir sinensis. The sequence goes on along the minus strand of NW_026111005.1, from coordinate 5,701 downwards.
CGTATTACCGTACCTAATCAGGTGGGTAAAAGGCAGTCTCTTTCAGGGGCTCGCCTGGAGCGCACTTGAAAATAGACATCTTCCTACTCCCCCAGTGGAATTGTAGAGGCCTACGAGCCTCGTGGGAGGAACTCCGAGCACTGATATCTCGGTTTTCTCCTGCTTGCCTTTGTTTACAGGAGACAATGCTCGAAGACTACACTCACTCTAGTCCTCCTGGGTATCGTGCCGTTTACAGTACCCCTAATCCTGGACAGGGCCACCATGGTGGCACCGCCATATTCGTTCGCTGTGATATCCCTTCTGTCCCATTACAGCTTCACTCAACGTTGCAGTATGTTGCTGTTAAGGTTTATTTGGGCAAATTGTATACATTATGTAGCCTTTATCTCCCTCCTGGTGTTTCCGTTGACAGACACGATCTTGACGGCCTGGTGCATGAACTTTCCTCTCCTTTATTTTTATTAGGGAATTTTAACGGTCGCCATCCGTTGAGGGATGATGGTGCTACCAACCCACGCGGACTTTTAATTGCTTCTTTTATTGAGGATCAGGGATTAGAAAATTTAAACTCTGGGGAGGTTACACATTTTGATAGCCAGACTGGTACTTTTACCTCAATAGATCTTTCACTTTGCACTTCTAATTCTCTTCCTGATTTTCGTTGGCGGGTCTTACCAAACTTGTATGGCAGTGACCACTTTCCAATTTTATTGGAACACATTGATTCTGTACCACATTCACGCCTTTCTCGCTGGCGTCTAGATCAGTGGTTCCCAACCCTGGGGTCGCGACCCCAAATGGGGTCGCCAAGCGTTTTTCCTGGGGTCGCCAAGTCCTCGAACTTAAAACAGTCAATTTTCAATTCTAGGATATACAATCACATATTAGTTGAGGGATAGTTGCGAATTTTTGCTTGTGTATTTTATATAATTATTCAAATGTAGTAGTCCTGACTGCCAATGCTGTATCAAACTTGTCTATAGCTACTGGAGGCTACAGCCAGACAACGTATTATAATAAAAAAATCTAAGCCATTTAGTTGATCTCTTAGTAAAGATTAGTAAAGAAAAATATACAAACGCAATTGTGGATCTTTATTTTTCTATTTGTGTATATTTCCATTTATATATAAATATAGGACACTGAATTGTAATGCTGGCAACCTTGAACTGTGCCATACGCGTTTGGTACGCGAACAGCATTACCGTCCTTGTCCACCACCAAGCCGCTGCTACTGCTGGTACTCCACTCCAGCTGTACTGTCGCACCGGGAAACACTGTCTGCACATTGTTCGTCGTATATCGGTAAGTTGATGTACTTTATTGTACCTGTTTACTGATATGGAATGTGCTGAATAGGTTGTACTCAGTCTTTGATTCTATAAAATTCTTAAATGCTCATGAAAAGTGGTGCGTGCCGACAATTAAAATTGTGTGTTTCCCTTGCCGACAAGATATTGCACCACAGTATGTCAGTGGATGATAGGCTATTCACAGTGTTCATAACAGCTGAGCCTTCGAAAACCCATATTTATTTGTTTATTCTCCCCCATACCTGCGTATGACAACCAAACAAAATGTTTTGTTTGAACTGTAACTGAACAATTATGAATTTGATTTCAGATTCTTCAGTGATGTCCAGAAAGCGGGTGTACAAAGAAGAATTCCTTGGCACTGGATTTACGTGTCTCATCGATCATGGTACCGAAAAACCTCAGTGTGTTGTATGTGGGGAAGTGCTCAGCCACGAGTCGCTTAAAGAAAATAAGCTTAAGCGCCATCTCCAGGGAAAACACCCAGCTCTGGCAGGGAAAGATCTTGAGTATTTCAAGAGAAAAGAAGAACAACTGAAGCGTCAGCGGTTAGACAACCCTAGGCACACAGGAGTGTATTCTGTTCAACAAGCCACACTTGCATCATATCTCGTTGCAAAAAGAATTGCAAAGTGTATGCAGCCACACACAATTGGGGAAAAATTAGTAAAGCCAGCAGCCCTTGATATGGTGAGTACTATCCTCGGAGATGCTACAGTGAAAAAAATTCAAACTATTCCACTGTCAGATAACACAATCAACCGACAAATTCAAGAGATGTCAGGAGACATCAAAGAACAGGTAGTGGCTGCCATCAAGGAGAGTGGGAAATTCAGCTTGCAGTTGGATGAGTCTACTGACGTCAGTGACGATGCTCAGCTCTTGGTGTATGTAAGATACCAAGGGAAGAGTGACATTGAAGAGAACTTCCTGTTCTGTAAACGACTGGAGACGACAACAACAGGTGAAGATCTGTTCAAGCTGGTTGATAACTTCATCAAAGAAGAGGGACTTAAATGGGATCAGTGCTACAGTGTGTGCTCAGATGGAGCACCTGCAATGCTAGGGGCACGTCAGGGGTTCACTGCCAGAGTAAAACAAGTCAACCCCACAGTGATAGTGACTCATTGTCTGCTCCACCGGGAAAACCTTGCCTCTCGGAAAATGTCACTTGAGCTTAACACTGTTATAGAAGATGTGATTCAAATAGTGAATTTTGTTAAATCATCAGCCTTGAATTCAAGGCTGTTTAGTCAGATGTGCTCTGATATGGGATCAGAATATGAACACCTGCTTTACTACTCTTCTGTCAGGTGGCTGTCCCGAGGGAAAGTGCTCCAGAGGCTGCTTGACATGCGTGCAGAGGTTGAAATCTTCTTACACGAGAAGAAACATGCATTGGCAGCAAGGCTTACAGAACCAAGGTGGTTGCTTAAACTGGCATATCTGACAGACATATTTTCGGAGTTGAATTCGTTAAATGTGTCTATGCAAGGAAAAGATGAAACTCTTATCTCTGTGTCACAAAAGCTCAAGGCTTTTAAAGCAAAGCTGAGGTTGTGGAAGGGAAAGATCGAACTGGGGAAAACTGCGTCCTTTCCACTTATGAACCTTTTTCTGGAAGATGAAGAAGACGCCTCACTTCTGGACGTACAAAGTGTCATTCTGGGGCACCTTGAGAAATTGATTGAAGAGTTTGACAAGTATATTCCGGATGGAGAGTTGCATGAGAAGTACAAATGGTTGTGCAGACCCTTCGATGTCCAAGCCGAGGACCTTTCAGAAGAAGAGTCTTCTATCCAAAATCTGCAAGAGGAGCTCATCGAGGTGCAACATGATGAAACTCTTCGTTTTAATTTCGAACGACAAACACTAGGTGTGTTCTGGACTGCTGTGAAGAAAGAGAAACCAGTCCTTGGATGCGAGGCTGTGAAAATGTTGTTGCCTTTCGCTACAACCTATTTATGTGAATCGGGATTTGCAGCTCTGACTGCCATCAAAACAAGATATAGAAATCGACTGCAACCCGAACATGATTTGAGGGTAGCACTTTCCAAGACTGAACCACGAATAGAGAAACTTAGCAACATGATCCAGGCCCAAGGCTCCCATTGAAATTCATTTATCATTTCACAGAAAACAGGTACTCCTTTTAGTTTATTTTTTGAGGAATGTGACAGAATATTACTTTAGAAGTGGTTGTTTTGATTAATGTCAGGCTTTAAAATTCACAATGCTGTAGTTCTAATAAAATTCAATTATGTTACTTTTGTCTTTCACAACCTTACAGTATCTCTCTTACACATACTCATAATAGTTGTCGTTCCTTACTTTTATAGCCGACAACTAGTAATATATAGTTTTAATAACACATAGATATGCAACTAAATTATTGGGGTCGCGGTCCTATCTTGAAAAACATAATTGGGGTCACCTGAAAAAAAGGTTGGGAACCACTGGTCTAGATAAAGCAGACTGGCAGCGATTTACGGAACTTACCTCCTCTCTTCGTCCGTTGGCTGACTTTGGAACTTCTGACGAGGCTGCATCCTATTTCACTGATGCCCTACATTCTGCAGTCCTTCAATCCGTCCCCAGGACGTCTGGCCAGTTCCCTAAACGTCCTGTTCCCTGGTGGGATGCCGCTTGCACTACTGCTGTGCAAGAGAAGCCGGAGGGGAATCTTATAATATCCCATTTTCTCTCCCCGAGTTGAAGACGACTTTATCCCAGTGTCATGATTCCTCGCCAAGTCCAGACGACATCCCTTATGCTTTCTTACGCCACATGTCTGACTGTGGTTTTACATTTTTATTGGATCTTTACAATTCCATTTGGCGTACCGGTGATTTTCCATCTCTGTGGAGTGTGGCTGTAATTCTCCCCATTCTGAAGCCTGGGAAAGATCATCTCCAAGCAACTAACTATCGTCCTATTTCTTTAACATCCTGCATTTGTAAAGTGATGGAGAAAATGGTGAATGTCAGGCTTATGTGGTACTTGGAGAGCCGGAATTTATTGACCCCGGTGCAATATGGTTTCCGAAAGGTGCGGTTCAAATCGGATGTTCTTTTATCCTTGAAGTCCTCAGTTTGTGAGGCGTTTGCCAATAATCACCACCAGGTGACCATGTTTTTTGATCTGGAGAAGGACTATGACACCGCTTGGTGTCATGGAATTTTACTTAACCTGTTTGAGTTTGGTCTTCGTGGCCGTCTCCCTGTTTTTATTCAGGAGTTTTTATTTCATCGTCTTTTACGGGTAAGAGTGGGGAGTACTCTTTCCGAGGTTTGTCCACATGAGGATGGTGTACCACAGGGAAGTATTATCAGTGGCCCTGTGATGGTTTGCCATCTTTGCCGCACCCCTGTGATGAGGGCTAAAACTTTATCGGCTGAGAAATTGGGCCGCCTTCGCTTCACAGCTGACGCCATGTTTTGAAAGTAAGGCACACTTCTGGCGTTAGCGTCGCCGAACCTTCATCATTATTATATACAACAGAATGCTCACCAAATGACGGAAACTATGAAGGTAACATACAGAAACGTGCAGAATATTGTATAAGCGATTATATTTTTATTTCAAAGATAAATATACAAGTAACGTGCCTTCATTCGTGAAAAACACATCTTATTGAGGGATTACAACGCTAATTATTTCTTTTTAAGGCAGTATTTACCTTTGTACAATACATATGTCTTGATTTTGAAGTCTGTGTATTAGTAAAGAAACGACACGTTAAAGCCCAAATACAGCATCAAAGGTCGCACGTGATTGGCTATCCAGCCCAACCAATCGTTGATAGGGTGCGAGTTACCGGACCGTTACCATAGCGTTGATGAATGCCGTGTTTGAAAGATGTCGTAGCTGTGGTAGCTCTCCGGTAAATGTGAGAGATACCGGAGGCGTGGCTGGTAAGATTGATGAATCCATCCCCAGTATGTTTGCGGTCCATATAAAAAGACATGATTTGTTTTCGTATACACAAACATTCAAATATATCTCTGAAAATATAAAGCTGATCTTCACGCAATCACGAACTCACAAATCGCAGGTACCACATTTACGTTTGCGAGTGGACAGACGGGATGAAACGGACTATAGTAGTAGTAGTAGTAGTAGTAGTAGTAGTAGGAGGAGGAGGAGTAATAGTAGTAATAGTGGTAGTAGTAGTAGCAGGAGGAAGAGGAGAAGGAGGCTATACAACGATACATTATTCCAGTATTATACAAGTCCTCCCTTTCTTCTGGAGCAGTGGTTCTCAACTCGTTTCAGGCCCTGGTGTGTTGTCATGAGACATTCGGGTATCGTGAGAATCATCCAGAAAACATACATGACATTCGACACAGTGCCGTATCTTTCGTCGCTTTGTAGGTCATCTTTGG
>NW_026111004.1:0-46854 GCF_024679095.1 Eriocheir sinensis | reverse complement strand
CTGGTTATAGAGTTCCCTGAAATCCCCAGAGAGGCTGACATAATAATAATAATAATAATAATAATAATAATAATGCCTGTTCCTTTAAGCTATACCTATTTTCTACTTCTCGTACTCTACACTAAGCCTTTACAAATCTTTTCAACTATATTTTGTCCAAGCCTGCCGTACTAAGTCCTTTCTTAGTCCTTGCTAGTTTATATAACTCTATTATATCCTACTGTATTTTTTTTCCTAGGAATCTCAACCTGACCTAATCATATTTTATCCTTTCTTAGCCCTTCAAATCCTAGCTAATATTATTTTGACATATTTTTCTCTTTTTCTCAGGCTCTTTTTCCTTTTTCTTCCTATAAAATATTTTCTCATATGAAGTTCCAGGAGAGAAAAAGCAAAGGAAATCCACTCACATTTTTCTCATTTCCTTCAATCCTTTTCATTTCACAGTTCTCCCACTTTCTCACTTTACTTTTGTGTCTCTTTCATTTAGGTTTCAGTGTAATAAAGGTGGCTAGCAATTAAGTGGAGTTCTGGGACGAAATAATGGTGAAAAAGCATTATCTAACCCAAAACCAACAAGCCGTAACCTCGTCCCCCTCACCCTCCCTAACCCTTCGTCCCCAAAAGGCAATGTTTGGATCCTCTGTTTGCTGGATGCTCCCCCATTCTCTCCATTTTCCTCCCTCCCTTCCTCCCTCCCACTCTCTCTCTCCTTCCTAGCCACCCCCTTCCTCTCTCTCACTCCCTCCCCTTTCCCTCCCTCTCTCCCTCCCACAATCCCTTTCTCCCCTTGTTGACACACACGCAGACACCATGTGGAAAGCTTAACAGTGGCGGGGTCCGGGAGAGTATAGGGAGGGGAGGAGGAGGAGTAGGAGTTGGAGGAGGAGAAGAGGTGAGGGATAGGGAGGAGGAGAACGAGGAGCAAGAAGATAAAGAGGAGGAAAATATGAAGAAATGGTGACAGAGAAAAGATTATGATGAAAAATATGAATAAATGAAGAACATGTTATTGATTTCTCTTTTTGGCCACTCCTATACACTATTCAGGAGCAGTAAGTAGCGGGCTTTTTTTTCATTATTATTATTATTATTTTTTCTTACGCCCTTGAACTGTCTCCTCTGCTGCCAAAAAAAAAAAAGTATGAAGAAAATGGGTGTAGCTACGTGTGAAAATTAGTTACATACACAAACACAGACAAACAGAGGGCCAAACGACATAAACAAAGACATACAGCCAGAAAGAGTGAGAGACAGTACAGGTGTTGAATAATTAGTTTGATAATTAATACAGGGTTAAAAGGTAAGCCAGGAATCGGTAAATGGAGAGAAAGGGACGATAATAAAGTTGGAAGAGATGAATAGGAGGAAGAGAAGAAGGAAAAAAAGAAAATAAAAGAGGAAAGAAAAGAGAGATGAGGTAAAGAAAAGGAGAAATTGAGATATTGGTAAAGTATATTGTATCACTCTATCACATCCGGGAGGACACACACACACACACACACACACACACACACACACACACACACACACACACACCTGTCACCTCTCACATCCAGTCTTCCTTGTGCACTTGTGTATGATAGATAGAGATAGATAGATGGATAGATATAGACACACAGAGAGAGTAATCCATTCATTCCCTCATTATTCGCCGAGTGGGTGAGGCTGGGGAGGCAAATCGCTTTCATGTGGTTCGTTGCGATAATGATGTCTTAACACACACACACACACACACACACACACACACACACACACACACACACACACAAAGAGGGAGGTCAATAGAAACACCCTTACCTGTGCTTTCAACGTTTTGGAGCCTCGCTCAAGCAATGCACGTGTCCCGGGTCTTGAGTTTGCGTGTGCGGCGATAATACATAATTTGGTGTGCCTGAGGGAGGGCAGGAGAGGGTGTGTGTGAGAGAGAGTAAGGTCGCGAGGGAAAATGAGTTGCGTAAAAAGAAAAAGAATGAAATACAGAATAAAGACTGAAATATATAATAAGGCGTTGTTGAAGGAGGGCTTGAGAGGGCGCAAGTCAAGGAGGAAAGTCATGGAGTTAGGTGGAAAAATGAACAGCATAAAAAGAGAAAAGAATGAAATAAAGTAAGAAAAAAATATATTGTAAGTGAATGAAAATAGTGAGAGTCAAGGAATAGGGTCGTGAAATTAAAAAAAAGTAATCAATCTCAGGCAAAATCAACTTAGATTTTTTTCCTATCAACCAGATTCATTAAGCTAAACAGTGAACAGCTTAAGAAAAAGATATAAAGTAAGGAAAAAAAAACAATGTATTACAAATGAACAAAAGCAATTCAAAGGAAAGGTTGTGATTTTATGTTGAAAATAACTAGCATATTAAAGAAAATAAGGCAATTAAGTAACAAGAAAACAATATCGCAAAGGGAATGGAAATAAATTAATTGACAACGGAATGTATAATTAAAATATATCGATACATAAATATATACACGAGTAAATAAATCAATAAAATAAACAAATAAATTAATTAACACAACAAGCCTAATAGATAAGGTAAACAAAAATACAGAAATATGTACACAAAATAAATAAATAAATAAATAAATAAATCCATAAATAAAGTGAGTGGCGGCGTGACCTTAGCCTGCCATGTGTTCGAACCCCTGCAGCGGAAAGAGGAACCGAAACTGAACTCGCCATTAACGTCAAATCCAGCTACCACATCACATTACGCCCCTGTGCTGCTGCGGCCTGAAGGGAGGGGGGAGGGGGAGGAGGGTACTGACACACACACACACACACACACACACACACACACACACACACACACACACACACACACACACACACACATTGATGGAGGAGAGGTTGTCAATTTATTTGCGTCTTTCGAGTTTTTTTCGTCTTTTTCTCTCTCTTTCTCTTCTTTCTTCTCGTTTTTCCTTCTTCTCCTCTTAATCCTTTTTTTCTGCCCTTTCCTCCCCCTTTTTCTACTCTTTTCCTTCTCTTTCTCTCTTATTTTTCCTTTTCCTCCTAATTCTTTTTTTTATCTTTTCCTTCTTCGTTTTCTTCTCATCTTCCTCCATCTTCTCCTTCCCCTCCTCTTACTTCTCCTTTTTTCCTTTTTTCTCCTTGTCTCTTCTTCCTCCTTTTTTTCCTTCTTATCTTCTTCCTCCTCCTCCTCCTCATTCTCCTCCTCATGCCATTATTTCGCCTCCCGTCACCTCGGCCCACTCCTCTTCATTCAACGCCTCAAGGTCACCGTTAGTCTTCCTCTACCAAGCCTCAACACTCTCCCAAGACAGCTTTCTCTCCCTTCCTCCTCTCTGTTTCCCTTCCTCTTCTTCCTCCTCTCACCCAAACACTTTATATCTGTCTTTCCTTCCCTCCTCTCCCTCTCTCTCTCTCTCTCTCTCATCCTCTCTTATACCTTTCCTTTTTCGTCTTCTATTTTTTCCTCTGTGATTTTTACTACGTTTGAATTTTCCCTTCTTATTTCTTTTGCATCTTTCACTCTATCTCCAATTCTCTTCTTCTTTTCTTTCCCTTCCTCTCCTCTCTCATTTCTCCTTTCTTCTTTTATCTCCTCTATTATCCTATTTATCTTTTGCTCTTCATCATTTCTTGCTTTATTCATTCATCCTTTACTCTCTTTTACCTCCTCTCCGTACCTTTGAGCTTCTCTTTCATCTCCTTTTATACATATTTTCACTCCTTTCTTTCAGCATCTCTTTCCTTTTCCGTTACCAATATTTCCATTTCGTATCCCTCTCAGCATTCTTTCCCTCTTCCTCTATCTCCTCTCCTCTCTCTCTCTCTCTCTCTCTCTCTCTCTCTCTCTCTCTCTCTCTCTCTCTCTCTCTCTCTCTCTCTCTCTCTCTCTCTCTCTCTCTCTCTCTCTCTCTCTCTCTCTCTCTCTCTCTCTCTCTCTCTCTCTCTCTCTCTCTCTCTCTCTCTCTCTCTCTCTCTCTCTCTCTCTCTCGTTCCTATTTGCCTTTCCCGGATTCTCTCTTCTATTTCCGCAAAAGTTTCTCTTGATATATTTTCTTCTCTTTTTATCTCGTCTGCTTTTATACCTCGTCGCGGCGAAAAAGCTCCCATCATTTATTTCTACATTTCCTTTGAGTTTATTTTGCATCATTTCAATTTATCTCTATTTATTTTTGTGATTTTTTATTATCTTTTTCTTCATTTCCACTTTTTTGTTATTTTTTAGTGGACCGTGTTTGCACTTTCTGGTTTCTTTCTTTATTGGTTTTCTCTCCATAGATATCTTTGTTTTTTTTTGTTCACTTTTTATCTCTATCATTTCAAGCCGTCTACAGCATTTTTTTTCCATTTCTATTTTTTTATTACGTCTCTGATTTCTAGTTTCCTTCATTGAATAACAGTTTCTAATTTCTTTTCGGTCTTATTTCCGCGGTTATCTTTATTTTATTTTACTATTATTCGACTTATTACCTCATTCCTCGTTTTCCTTCATATTTGTTTTATTGGTCTTGTCATGAAGGTCACTGATTTTCCTTGTATTTTCCGTTTTTCTTAACCATTTAATTATTTTCTCCTAAAGCCTTCTCGTCACGTTTTCTTTTCTTCATTTTCACTTTCCTCTAACACACTGCATTAATACCTTTTTTTAATACCTTCACTCACGCTTTTCAGATTTTTCTCATACGTCTCGTCATCATCGTAAAGTCTTTCCTTCTCTTTTCACTTAATTTTTACCTCACACGCCATTGATTTTTTTCTATTTTTTTACTTACATTTTTGTGTATTTCCTCCTCTATTATCTTATGTTTTCGCTACACTTGTCATCCCTTAGTCTTTTTCTCTCGTGTGTCTGTCTTCAAGTCGTTCATTCTGTCTGTCTTTACTCCTTTTTATTTATTGTTCTAGTTCCATTGATTTCTTTTGTAGCAACTTTTCATTATTATTTTCTTTCTCTTCCAGTCCTTCTGATCTCTTTGTTTCCTTATATCTTTATTTTTTCAATCTATTTCTCTCTATTTCTCTTTCGTACTTCTCTTTATCGTGTTTTATTTTAAGTCATTTTGTTTTCTTTACATATTCCATTTACCTAAACTTGTCTTCGTTCTTTCCCCCTTAATCATATTTTTTTTTCATGTCCATTTTTTTTTCGTTTCTTTAATTTCTCCAAACTTGTCTTCCTTCTTTATGCCGTTTGCGTTTTCTCTTCCTTCGGTCTCCTGCCTTTATTTCCTCTTTCCGACTTTTTCTCATTCTTTCTTTTGCTTTCTTTTTTCCTCTTTCGTTTTCTATTATCACGTTTTTTTCTTACTTTTACTCTTTCCTCCTCTCCACTGCATTTTATTTCCTTTTTTTTTCCTTTCTCCTTATTGCTCTTTCCCCAGCTTTTGTCTTTTTTCTGCTCTCCCTTTTCTTGCTCCTCCTCCCTCATCACTTTCTTTTTTTCCTTCTTTAATCTCTCTCTCTCTCTCTCTCTCTCTCTCTCTCTCTCTCTCTCTCTCTCTCTCTCTCTCTCTCTCTCTCTCTCTCTCTCTCTCTCTCTCTCTCTCTCTCTCTCTCTCTCTCTCTCTCTCTCTCTCTCTCTCTCTCTCTCTCCTCCTTCTTATCACCTCCATCATTCTCCATTTTTTCTTTCGCCTCCCATCATTCACGTCTTTCTTTTTCCTTCCTTCATATCACCTTCAAGCTCTCCTCTCCTCCTCCTCCTCTCTCTCCTCTATATATTTGTCCTTCTAGCTTCCTTTCTCTGTCACTCCTCCCTCCTTCCCTCCTTCCCTTCCTCCGTTCCTTCCTCTCCTTTGTCCTTTATTGCATTCTTTCTTTTGCTATGTCCTTCTCTCTCGTGGCTAGTCCTTCCCTCCCTCCCTCCTCTCTCTCCTCCTTCTCTCTCCTCTCCTTCCCTCTCCTTCCCTTCGCCCATCAGTGTCAAGGGAAAATGATAAATAAGAGCGGGATGTATATCTCTCCAACAAGGTCACACAATCCTCTCTCTCTCTCTCTCTCTCTCTCTCTCTCTCTCTCTCTCTCTCTCTCTCTCTCTCTCTCTCTCTCTCTCTCTCTCTCTCTCTCTCTCTCTCTCTCTCTCTCTCTCTCTCTCTCTCTCTCTCTCTCTCTCTCTCTCTCTCTCTCTCTCTCTCTCTCTCTCTCTCTCTCTCTCTCTCTCTCTCTCTCTCTCTCTCTCTCTCTCTCTCTCTCTCTCTCTCTCTCTCTCTCTCTCTCTCTCTCTCTCTCTCTCTCTCTCTCTCTCTCTCTCTCTCTCTCTCTCTCTCTCTCTCTCTCTCTCTCTCTCTCTCTCTCTCTCTCTCTCTCTCTCTCTCTCTCTCTCCTCATTTGCATTAGTGTCCAAAACGTATCTCCCCTTACTTCTCATTTTCAACCTCCTCCTCCTCCTCCTCCTCTCCTCTCCTCCTCCTCTTCCTCCTCCTCTTCATTTCCTCTCCTGTCCTCTATGTTCATCTAATATCGCATGTATAAAATTATATTTCCTCGCCCTTCCATTCCCCTCCCTTTCCTAGCCCTTCCTTTTCGTTCCGTTTCGTTCGCTTCCTTTCCCCTCCTTCCCATCTTTTCTCTTTCCCTTCCCTTCCCTTCCCATCCCGCCTGTTCCGTTCCCTTTCCTTTCCTTTCCTTTCCTTTCCTTCCTTTCTTCCCTTTCCTTCTCCTCTTTTCATTTTCGTTCCTTCCCTTCCCTTCCCCTCCCTTTCCCTCCCCTTCCCTCTCTTTTCCTTCCCTTCCTTTTCCTTCTCTCCCCTTCCCTTCCCTTCCCATCCCTTCCCTTCCCTCTCTTTCCTTTTCCTCCGTTTCGCTCCCTTGCTTCCTTCCATGTCTTCCCTTCCCTTCCCTTCATCACCATTGTCTTATTCTAATCCTTTCTCCCCTACATCCATTTTGTTTCAGTTACCGTTTTCATCTCTGGCATTTCTTCCATTATTTATACGCATTCTTTTATCTTATCTTTTTACCCTTCTTTAATTCCTTAATTTCAATGCGCGTCTTACCAACTGACATTTAATCTTCCCCGTTTTACATATCTTTTTACTTTCCTTATAGTTCGTCTTTTCTTCTTCGTTTTCTCTGTTGTTTTTATTGAAATTTCTTTCTTTGAGTTGTTTTTTCTTCTTCGTCTTCTCATTCCTTCTTCTTCGAAGAAAATAATAATAAATAGTTCGCAACATGGTTTCCGTTGTAAACGTTCGTGTTTAACTAAATTACTTGATTTTTTTCATTATATTTTTGAGGTGTTCGATGAAAGCAGATCAGTAGATATCATATATCTGAATTTTCAAAAGGCATTTGATAAGGTCCACCACAAACGGTTCCTCAGTAAACTATTGGCGCACGGTATCTCAGGTAACATTCACAATTGGCTTGTGGACTGGCTCTCTGAGCGGAAACGGAAAGTAGTTATAAACGGTGTTTCATCTAACTGGCTCGATGTCAGAAGCAGCGTACCTGAAGGATCAGTGTTTGGTCCCATGTTCTTCTTTATTTATAATGATATCGATGATGGGCTCACTTGCAAAATATAAAAATTTGCTGATGACACAAAAATCGCCAATGAGGTAACTACGACACTCGACGAAGAAGCTTTACAATCAGATCTAGATAGACTTCCACGTTGGGCCAATCAATGGGAAATTAAATTTAACGTTGACAAATGTAAAGTGTTTCACATCGGAAACAATAACAATACGTAATGAATGGCCAGGAACTTTCTGCAGTAAGTAAAGAAAAAGATCTCGGAATCACAATATCAAGCGATTTAAGGCCCAGTCAGCATTGTTCAGAGGTAGTTAAAACCGCAAACAAATTGGTTGGCTTCATCGGACGAGTCTTTAATAATAAATCGGTAAAAGTAATATTAAAACTATAATTCGCTGGTTCGACCTCATCTAGAGTTCTGTGTACAGTTTTGGTCTCCCTATTGCAAAAAAGAGGTAGAAATGTTAGGACGGGTTCAACGGAGAATAACAAATAAAAAAAAAATCCTAGATTGAGAAATTTATCTTATGAGCAAAGACTTAAAGAATTGAATTTACTCAGCCTATCAAAACGAAGATTGCGAGGCGATCTAATAGAAGTGTTTAAAATGTTTAAAGGATTCAGGTTACTTTACAATTGATAGATTAGATACAACAAGAAGAAATAACAATTTGAAGATGAGTGGTAAAAGTTTCTCGTCGCACGAAGCCAAACACTTCTTCAATCGAGTCGTTAATTTTTGGAATTCTCTACCCTGTGATATCGCTGATAGTACAAGAGTTACGGATTTCAAGAACAGATTAGACAAGTATTTTGAATCCAACCAGCAACTAAGATATTACTCATTGTCGTAATAACGTTAAGTTCTTTAGATACTTGAGTCCTTGTCCGTTTTTATCGCCTGGTTAGTGGTAGCAGTAATGATAGTTCTTTCCTCTTTCCTACATAATTGCCATGCAGTTTTTCCATGCTGCATGGTTCTTTTCCCTTTCCTGCCAGCTTTGGCTGGAGGGATGGGGGGTGGAGAGGAGCCTTCGCCTTAGCTGTCCTTCATCTTCCCCCTTTGATTAGATAGTCAGTGTAGCTTGTCACAAACAGCCTCGTAAGGACCATCAGGTCTGCTGTTGTTTGTTCTTTCTTTGTGATTTCTTTGTGTTCTTCTTCACCACCGCAGCATCCTATCTCATCTCTCTCTCGTTCTTTCTTTACATAACCTGTCACATATCGATTCCTTCTCCTCCTTCTCCTTCTTCTCTTCTTCTTCCTCTATTCCTAAGCATTTTCTTTCCTATTCTTCCACTATTTTATCTGGCGTAGTATTTTCCTTCTTTACCTTCTTCTTATTCTCCTCCTCCTCCTCCTCCTTCCTTCCTTCCTATCCCTTTCAATAACAAGATGACTTCCGCTTTCTCAACCGATATCAAGGTTCCGCAGTGCTCTTACGCCGAGAGAGAGTTGATATCCTCCTTTCACTCCTCCACCCTCCTCCCTCCCTTTCTTCCTTGCCTTTCCGTGTCCTTCAATATTCTATCTTCTCCTCCTCCTCCTCCTCCTCCTACTTTTATACCATTTCCAACACGCTACCCATCTTCTTCCACTACCTCTAAGAAGACTTCCCTAACCTCTACGCTTGCACCTTCTTCTCCTCTCCTCCTCTCTGCTACTCCTTCTCCATCTTTTTCATACTTCCATTCTCTTCCTCAAGCGCCTTCTTTACCTCACTACCATAACCTTCAACGCCTTACATGAGTATCTTCCCAACTTTATTTATATTTCTTCTTCCTCCCCATTTGTCTCCCGTGCCTAGCTTAATCCGGTCTTTTTCCCTGCTCCTACATTCTTTTTCTTCTCTTCTTATCCGTCTTCATCATCATCATCTTCTTCTTCTTCTTCTTCTTCGCCTTCTGTTCCTTAATTCTTTTCCTTCTTTTCCGTCCTTTTCTATTTTTTTCTCATTCTTCAACCATTTACTCTCCTTTGCCTACTCCTCCTCCTCCTCCTCCTCCTCCTCCTCCTCTTCCTCCTCTTCCTCTTCTTTTTCCTCCCAGAAGACTGAAAGATGGCGAACGTAAAACCGATTTTCAAAAAAGGGGACAAAAGCGTTGCATTAAACTACAAGCCCAACAGTTTGACATCAGTGGCAGAAAAAATACTCGAGAAGGTTATCAGAGACAAACTTGTCAAGTTTCTAGAAGACAATAATATAATCTCCGACACCCAGCATGGCTTCAGAAACAAGCGCTCCTGCCTAACTAATTTATTAGACCTCTTCCAGGGTATATGTAAGAACTGGGATGACCACATCCCCAGTGATATTATATACCTGGACTTTCAGAAAGCATTCGACAAGGTACCGCACGAGCGACTCCTTAAGAAACTGCACTCGGCAGGGATTGGATCCAATTTGATCGCGTGGATAAGAGATTGGCTCACCGGCAGAAAACAACGAGTGCTACTCAACGGACAGCCTTTCGAATGGCGTCCAGTCAGTAGTGGAGGGCCTCAAGGGTCAGTGCTGGGACCCATTCTCTTTATCAAATATATCAACGACCTCGAATCAGGACTGAAATCCACAATATCGAAAATTGCTGATGACACCGAGGTGGGTGGAAAGGCCCGCACAAAGACTGACTGCGAAATCATCCATTATCGAATGGTCGGGAAAATGGCAAATGTCCTTTAATGATGACAAATGCAGTCATGCACATTGAGTCCAGAAATAGTAGCCACACATACATCATGAATGGGAAACCTCTCCAGGCGATGCAGGAGGAAAAGGATCTTGGGGGTCACTATCAGCAGTGACCTGAAACACGCGAATCACTGTAAAAAAGCATATAACAAAGCCAACAGTATACTCCGGTTCATAGCGAGTGTAAAACACCAGACGTGATGCTATCCCTGTATGGGCTAGCATCACGATTATGCGGTACAGTTCTGGTCTCCTAATTACAGAAAGGACATAATTTACTGGAAAGGATTCAACGACGTGCCACGAAAATGATTCCTACCTTAAGGGCTCAACCGTACGAGGAATGACTCAAGCGACTCAATCTCCTTACACTAGAGAAAAGAAGCCTACGAAGGAATATGATTCAAGTCTTCAAGTACCTGAAAAAGTTCAATAACGTCGATTACTCCAAATTCTTTGAACTGCAAACCAACTCAAGAACTAGAAATAACGGTTTACCCATTCAATCGAGTCGATGCAACACAGACATTTGGAAGGAGTTTCTTTTCAAACCGAGTCATCCGTCACTGGAACAATCTTCCCTCAGAAGTAGAAAATGCGAATACCATCAACTCCTTCAAACATCGAATCGACCGTCATTTCGTTGCGTCAGGAGTAAACTGAATATCAAGGTATTTTCATCTGTTCCAAGCCCCGAGTGGCTGTCGAACAGATTAAATCACAAGAGAGGGCAACCTCGTAATGAGCCAATAGGCTTTCTGTTGCCTGCATTTTCATGTTTCCACATTTCCTCTTCTTTCTCCTCCTCCTCCTCCTCCTCCTCTTTTTCCACCACTTCCCACGCCCTTCCCAAAAGACCTTTGATCATTGTGTGCAGTTTTAATGAAGACTCACGAACCAAGGAAAGGTTTTATCACAGAGATCGATCCCACGCCTCCTCCTCCTCCTCCTCCTCCTCCTCTTCATTCCCCTTCTCCTCCTCCTCCTCTTCCTCTTCCTCTTCCTTTTTCTCTTCCTCTTCCTCTTCCTTTTTCTCTTCCTCCTCCTCCGCCTCCTCCTTCTCCTCCTCCTTCTCCTCCTCCTCCTTCTCCTCCGGCTCTTGCTCCTACCTCTATTCCTCCTCCACCTCCTACTGTGCCTACTGCCTCTCCGTCCCCTCCTCCTCCTCCTTTACTTAGTCTCCTCTTTTCCCTACTTATCCTTCCTTTCTACTAGCTCGTCATTCTTTTCTCCTGCTTCTTCTGTTTCTTCTACTTCTTCTTATCCTTTCCTCTCCTCCTTTTTTAACTGTCCCCTTTCCTCCTCCTCCTCCTCCTCCTCCTCCTCCTCCTCCTTCTCCTCCTCCTCCTCCTCCTTCTCCTCCTCCTGCTTTAAGAAGAAGAAAACAAAAACAGGAATTAGAACAAGAAGCAGATAAACGAGAAGAAAAAAGAAAATAAATTAATAAGAAACGAGTGTATTTGAAAAGGACGAGAGAGAGAGAGAGAGAGAGAGAGAGAGAGAGAGAGAGAGAAGATGAAAGGAAGGAAAGAAAAAAGACAGTATGAAAGAAAGAAACAGACCAACAAAAAAGAAAAAGAAAGAAAGCCGGAGAAAAAAAAATACTGCGTGGAGCCAAAAGTGGAAAGGAATTAAGGGAAGGAAAAAAAAGAGGGATTTGAAAAATAATATACAGGAGGGAAAAGTGGGAAATTAAATCCTCAGAGCTCACACACAGAGGGGAAAAAAGTCAGTCTGAGGGAAAATAAAAAAAGGAAAGGAAATTAATATGTGCGTGGAGGAAAAAAATAGAGGCGATGGAGGAAAAAAGGGATAGAGAGGGAGGGAGGGAGGGAGGGAGGGAAGGAGGGAAGAAGATTTGAAAGTTGGGAAGGGAGAGAGAGAGAGGAGGGAGGAAGGTAAGGAAAGAGGAAGGGATGAAGTGAGGATAGAAGAGCATAATAGAATCGAGTCGAATAGAATAGATAGAATAGAATAGATAGAATAGAATAGAACAGTTAGAATAAAAGTAGAAAATAAGGAAGAAGAAAAGAAGATAAATAGGTAAGAAAGAGAGAAGTTAGGAGAATAAAGAAGAAAAAGGGAGGATAGGGAAATAGTGATAGGAATTAGGAAAGAAGGGAGAGAAGGATGGAGGGAATGAAAGAGAGAAAGAGGCTGAGAAGGAGAAGAGGAAAGGAGGAGGAGAGATAATGAGGGAGAGAATGAAGGAAATAAGGATAATGAGAACCATTACATAAGAGGCAGAACACACACACACACACACGCACACACACACACGAGAAGAAAACGAGAAGAAAAATAAAATACATTAACAAGAAGCATACGAATTTGAAAAGGACGAGAGAGAGAAAAAGTGGAGAGATAAGTGGAGAGATAAGCTTTAAGGAAAATTAGGACAAATACAGATACGGAGACGGGACCACACGAATCCAAGCCCAGGCCCTGTAAAACTACAACTAGGTAAATACAACTAGGTAAATACGCAAACACACACAAAGGCAGTCACCATATATCTAACCTTCTCTCTCTCTCTCTCTCTCTCTCTCTCTCTCTCTCTCTCTCTCTCTCTCTCTCTCTCTCTCTCCTTATTAGGGCCTCTCTAATATAATATGAGGAGTGCACCGCTGTACTTGTTAACTCTATACTAACACACTTACGTGCCCTCCTCGCCCCCTGCTTCCTCCCCTTCTTCCTGTTTTCCGGCCCCTTGATTCTCGAGTCTCGGGGTCACAGTCCTTTTAAACACACAAAGCAACGTAAGTCGGCCTGTTCAAAATATAATACTAGGCTCGGGTTCATAGCGAGGATTTTCGAGTGTAAGAAGCCATGAGTAATTTTATATTTAAACTCGTAGACTGGACCTCACTTGGAATACGCAGTGCAGTTTTTTGTTCCTTAATTACAAGAAGAATCGTGAGGGCGTGTTGGTTTAGTGAGTTAGAGCGTCAAGATCATGAAAGTTAAGAGCCAGGGTAGAGGTGGTTCGAATCCCAGTGCCGGCGCGTGAATGTCAGGAAGGGCATCCTTTCTTAAACCACAAGCCATGATGTCTCACCTGAGTTCTACATCTATTACTTTTACTTTTCATCTCCTCATCGTTATCACACTCCATCACAGCATCATCCTCCGCTCACTTTTTTTCCGAATCGTCAAACTCGCTCTCCATCTTAATCTCTCTTCGTTTCCTTCTCCACCTCAATCACCAGCACTTCTTCCTCTCCTCCCCGCTCGTTTAAATTGGCAGTCGTCGTCTTTGCTCTGTCACCGCCACCCTCTCCAGCCTTCCCTCGCCTGGCGGCACTAAACACACACGGCCAGCGCCACCCACCGACACCTACGCGCCAGACAGCCATCCACTTAGGGGGAAGAGCAGCCACAGGTGAGTGATAATATGCTCACTAATGGCCTCGACACCCACAGGTAAAAAGAGGTAAAAGGTGTTTGAGTTTACCCACTTTCCCCGACCCTTTCTCACCCTGCCCTTCCCTGTCCCTCCCTCCAGCCCTAGCTAATAACTGTTTGGGATGTAAATCTAATTATATTAATCTGGTTATGGCGAGGAAGGTGGTGGGGAGGGGAGGGAGGGGAGAGAGAGAGAGATATTTACTTTTTCCGATGGAGGAATTTGGGGCTTCAGGCTAAAAATTACGTTTAATATTAACCTTCCTCTCTCTCTCTCTATCTCTCTCTCTCTCTCTCTCTCTCTCTCTCTCTCTCTCTCTCTCTCTCTCTCTCTCTCTCTCTCTCTCTCTCTCTCTCTCTCTCTCTCTCTCTCTCTCTCTCTCTCTCTCTCTCTCTCTCTCTCTCTCCCCAAGCCTCACCAGCGATTCCACCACTAATAGCATGGTCGGCGCCTGAAAATTAAGGCTGTTTTTACGACTCTCTCTCGGCCCTGATGAGGAAAAAGTTGGCGACCACGACAGGATAGAATTTCCTCTTGTTTTACCTGGTATGTTTTCTATTTTTTTTTTTTAGATTTTTGTTCGGTTGAAAAAAAGTTGGTGTTCCTTGAGTTAGTATTTTTTAATTCAATTTACTTCCTATCTGCTTGTATGTCTCCCTGTTTGTTGGTATGTGTTTGTTTTTTTGTCATTTTTTTTCATTAGTCTGTCTGATTGTCTGTCTGGCTGTCTGCCTGTGTGTCTGTGTCTCTCATTCTCTTTTTTCGTCGCAATCTCTCTCTCTCTCTCTCTCTCTCTCTCTCTCTCTCTCTCTCTCTCTCTCTCTCTCTCTCTCTCTCTCTCTCTCTCTCTCTCTCTCTCTCTCTCTCTCTCTCTCTCTCTCTCTCTCTCTCTCTCTCTCTCTCTCTCTCTCTCTCTCTCTCTCTCTCTCTCTCTTAAATATTCCCTTTGAACGGCTAATTGGCTTCTGAGTAAATAATCTTAAGACCTTTCTTTGACATTCGCGGTGAAGCCTAACGGGCCCTCACCAAGATCTTTTAGTTCTCTTAGTCCTCGCTTCGTATTCACACACATTCAGCCGTCTCAGCCCACACCTATTAGATAAGGCTCACGTATAAGGTGTGGGGATTCTCATGGGTTGGGTAGGTGTATGAGCCTGGCGGTGGCTTGAGAGGGTCTGTGCATCACGAACGGGTATGAACAGCAATGAGAACTTGACTAATTCCCACTGAGGCCTTAGGAGATGTTTATTGTGAGAACCTGATGGCTGTCTGAATACCAAAACGTTCCATATCACACTTGTTTTGATCTCTACACTCTTTCCTATGATTTTCTGGGAGGTTTGAGGGTTAGTAGAATACATGAACAACAGAGGAGCAGTTGGTTAAGTAGGAATCGAAATATTGGCTAGTACAGTAAACGAATCTTAACCGCTTTCCGTTCCTGTGCCATTCCCTTAAGATTAGTGCTAACAATATATGAGTATCCTAAATGAATCTTCTTTTCTGTACTCTTTTGTGCGCTGATGGCTTTATTCTGCTTTTCTTTTCTTTATCTACGGCGAAGGTGACAGAACAAGGGGTAAAAATCATTGACGTGCGGCTAATCTACTGCACGTAATTTAAAGTATTTCTATCATTCTACGACATATTGGTTTCATTTCGTGTTTGCGCCTTCAAGCTTCGTTTCTCATGCGTCTCACTCACGGAAGCTAAGATTATTGACGTAGCTAATTTTCTTTTACCCCTCCCCCTTCTTCCTCTCCCTCTGGTTAATCTTCTTTGATATACGATTCATCTATCCTACCGTTCTACATCCCGTTTCATTCTGCCTTCGTTCCGTTTACACTCCTTTAAGCCTCGTTACTTGTGCCTCTCACTCACGGAAATTTTACAACCATTAATGTTTTTGTGTTTTAAGTCCCCCCATTTCCCCCCCTTCCTCTCCCTCCTGTCCTGCACTGACTAGCTCATTCTGGGTTCACGCCGACTCCATCCTGTGTACACTTCCTCGGTCGTCACTCACGCGTTCCACTCACGGAGACTTCATTCCCCGCAGCCACGACACGCTTAATTTCTCGCCTCTCTCCTATTTCTTGCTGGGACAAAGGGACCGGCGCGCGCCTTATTTCTCCCGTAGATGGATGGAGACAGGCCAGGGACGGGGAGGAAAAAGGCGCGGGAGGAAAATGCTCTCTACGGCCGAGGTACGTACTGGGGAAAAATGTTAAGCACACCGTGAATTACAAGAGAAAAAGAGCAACTTCAATATTCAGGTTTTATGGGTGACGGGTTTAATCCCTCGCCGGCAATGTTCCGGGCCACAAACAAGGCGGATGGATGCAGGCAGCCACCACGACGAGGCTTTGTTGGGAAGTGTAATGAAGGAAAGATTGCAACCCACGGCATTTTAGAGAGGACGAAACATGCCGTTTAGTCAGTTGTATGTACCTGTTTTCACCTGGATAAATGGAAAAGAAAATGGAGGGAAAAGTAATGAAGAATGGAAGGCAACGCTTAGCACACATAATAGTTACAATTGTTTTACCGATTCTTACTATAAGTGTTTATACCTTTGTTCGTATTCACCTGTTTTCACCTGTAAATGAGACAAAGTAAATGGAGGTAGAAGTAAGCACACATACAATATAGTTACAATGGTATTTAACTCATTCTTACTGCTCGTGTTTTTGTAGTTTTATTGGTAACCAGAATGAATTTTGTACCTTTAGATCCCGCCCCATATATCATCGGTACTAAAAATACTCTGACTCGATTCGAATTGTCTTTACGCCAAGGTCTTGTGTCTGAGTCATCCTCCTGTCTTACGTACCTATGATCAAAATACTAGTTCGTTTTCTGGACGTCAAACTTTTCCCAACACACAGAAAGAAGAGAAATCCGTGAACCCATGAGTGACTTGTCTATTACGAGCTCGGTACAGTCTGATTTTTAGCCTTCAAAGTCTAGTCTGTATACCTTAGCAAGTGTCGCAAGTCTACAGATCTTCGCTTGCATATTTTAAGTGGCTGACATCGCGAGGATTCTTCCCTAGTCTGTACCCTTTTTGACGGTGCCACGTGGCCAGCCATGAAAAGATGAAGAGTTTGAGTGGAGGTAGGGAGGAGGTAAGGTGGGTGGGTGGGTGAGGTAAAGGTGAGGTGGGTAGGTGGAATGTGAGGTGGAGAAGGTGAGTGAGGTGGAGGTGAGGAGGAAGGTAAAAGGTGAGATGGAAGGGAGTACCGCCACGTGTCTCGCCCAGTATCCAGGTTTGTGTCTTCTTTACGAATTCATCTCCAGGTGTTCCCAGGCCTTCAGGAGCGAGTTACTCAAGAGATGGTTCGGTCGCTGGCATTTCCTTGTGGTTTTATTCTTTTGTGTAGCTTCATATCTGCCCAATTTTCCGAACGTGTGCAGATAATAGATTCAAAGCCGAGGGTCAAAACACCAGGGCGTCATTTCGACCTTATCTTGTTGTCTATAATTTGTTCCTTGCGGTTTTATTCTTTTATGTAAACTTTGATCTGCCTCATTTTCCGAACGGGTGCAATAAAAACCGGATTTAAAGTCGTTGATCAAGCATCAAGAAGTCTTTTCAACCTGTTCTTGTTTTCTGTGTTTTGTTACTTCGCCAGATATGAACTCAATTCCCCATAATGGTCTTTGCCGTCATCGCGCTGATCTATGCTGTTGCTGTGTACTCATCGAACTTTTTTTCTCCTGTTTCTGCCTTTGTCTGTCTCGCTGTGTAAAATCCACTTCGGTCAGTTCTTAAGTCATGGCTTCGAACCCACGACCGTCCGCTCAGTGTCTATCAAAATTAGTTTTCCTTATGTATTTGACGTTGGAACGCTTGTAACCTGGCGAGTCCTTATAATCGTTTTCAAAGCCCTGAGATGAGTGACAACCAGATTCATCACTTCATCTTTCTTCCATACTGTAGCAAGGCCTGCATATCTGCTAAAAGTCGAGCTCCAATACGAAAACTACTCACTGACTATTGATTTCTTACCCTTTGTAATGCTTATATTCTATAGCAAGGAGTAACCATGTGATGTAAAGTTGAGCCCAGAATTCTCGTCACCAGAAAGGATTGCTTGGTGAGTGCGAAGCCGGTGACTGCATTTCCTATGTAGTCCTAATTATCCCTAGTCAAGAGGCTCAACGCATCATATATTCTTCGAATGCGTTAGATATTTCAAATGTCCCTGATGTATAAATGACAAAAAAAAAAATGCAGCCTGATATATTTTTTGCCTGCAGCAGTCTGGGCGAGTTGCAGAAAGTAATATTTTCACATTTTATTTCATGAATGTTTTTACTCAATTCCTGCGTGATATATAATGAGCTCTGAAGACGAAAGGCTTGGGTACCGCCTTTGAGGTCGTCTTTCCTTTCATTAGCACGGCGGGATCGCATCAGGGTCTTCCACTCTTAGCGTTGCCAAAGGTGAGTAAACATGTGCCTTCGTGATGGGGACAACTACCTCCGTGATGCGCTGAGCACAGACACAAGGCTCTGTGACCCGAAAACAAAATCGATAATCATTTCATGGAGTCAGGACTCCCACCTCTCTCGCACATGAAACTGAGGCATATTCATGATTATTACACATGACTTTGTTGTCCGGGTGATGCGTGCGTGCGTGCGTGTGTGTGTGTGTGTGTGTGTGTGTGTGTGTGTGTGTGTGTGTGTGTGTGTGTGTGTGTGTGTGTGTGTGTGTGTGTGTGTGTGTGTGTGTGTGTGTGTGTGTGTGTGTGTGTGTGTGTGTGTGTGTGTGTGTGTGTGTGTGTGTGTGTGTGTGTGTGTGTGTGTGTGTGTGTGTGTGTGTGTGTGTGTGTGTGTGTGTGTGTGTGTGTGTGTGTGTGTGTGTGTGTGTGTGTGTGTGTGTGTGTGTGTGTGTGTGTGTGTGTGTGTGTGTGTGTGTGTGTGTGTGTGTGTGTGTGTAATGCTCCCGTGGTGCCGTGTGGGAGGGGGACCTTCCCTTTCACGTCTTCCCAGAAAAGCTTCAAACGTTAGGGAGCGACGGGAAGCAACACTGGGACAGGACGTGCCGGGCGGGCGTCAGCACAAAACTTTTCGAGCCCACACGCTTTTTAGATCCCACAAAATTACTTCCCGGGAACGTCTAATGATACGAGACGAGATAGGGAGCTCGTCTGCTGGGAGGAATTCAGTTTTGACAGCTAACATTACTTTATCAGCAGGCAGCGAAGGCCAAGGGATGTTATATATATATATATATATATATATATATATATATATATATATATATATATATATATATATATATATATTGAATTTAAATGTGTAATGGACAGATGTACCCCAAGAGAGGACATATACATATTCCCATTAGTGCCTGAAGTGGAGCTGATTGAGGGGCGACTCGATAATCTTCACTAATTGATCAAAAGCATAACATAAACATAAACATACACAAACTCAACTTCATGTGACAGGCCGAGCATCAAAGCTTCCAACACTGAATAAACCAGATTCCACAGAGCATAATCCTCCTCAAAATAACACGCCGTATATAAACTAAGATCACAATAACGAGCAACGTAAATCTTGTTGAGGCCATTAACGTAAGGCGCTTTGAAGATGTCCCCGTCATTCAGCTGAGACATTAAAGCAGAGGAAGGGTGAGGCAGAGGGAGAGGAGAGGAGAGGCAAGGAGAGAGGGAGGGAGAGAGGGGGAGGAGAAAGGGAGAAGTCGAGTGAGGCGACATGAAAAACAAGATAAAAGAGTAAACAAACTGGAGACAAACATCCTTAGACACGCATTTCTGAGCACGGAGTCTTCGCCGCCCTCCTCGTCACGCGCACAGGGCGGAGTGGGGATACAGAGGCAACTAGAGGCAAAATTAACACATCCACGTATATAGAGAAAACAGAAGCCCATTAAAAAGCCTGAGTAAGAGTAATTAACAGAAATCGTTACACATATATAGGAATACACCACATAAGACACATATGACAAAAAAACCCCACTAAACTATAAATTATTTCCGAATAGTCTAAAAATAAGATAACTGTACACATGAAAGAACAGCTGTAGAGACTTGGATTCCATAGCACTCCATACATTTGCTTTCCACAGACACTTGCCCACTACTCTATAGGCCATTCACCATCCATTTATATACCCAGGCATTCTTTCACCTTCCCCCCTCTCCCCTCTTCTCAATCCCTTCAAAACATCCTACCCTCATCTCAATCATTTCTTCAACATCTCTCTTTAATTATTCCTTTCCCATAACTTAATCTCTTTTAACCATTTCCTCAGCATTCCTCTTTTGCCAACCCTTCCCAATTATCCTATTCCCGACTCCTTACCTTTTCCCAAACATCCCTTCTCTTATCTAGCCGTTCCGCAGCATCCCTCTTCTACCCAATTCACTATCAAAGTCTGACCTTCTCAACCATTTTTCCAGCATTCAATTTTTCCACAAGCTTATCTCCCCACTCACCATCTTATTATCAGTTTTCTATCATCTCGACCAACACATCAATATCTTTTCCATCTTCACTTGACCTCGACCACCTCATCCCCTCCCCTGGTCCCTCCAAACACCTTGCTCCCTCCTCGTCTACTCAATAATCACTAACCTCTTCCCCGCTCTCCCATTCTTTCTTCTGACCTTTGCACGTTTCTCATTAATTGGTTTTAAGACTAACTCCCTCAGCATGCAGTCCAATCGCTCGCTCGGTCTGCTTCTTCACTCTAAATGTTTGATTTTTAAGGGCGGTTAGCCTGTCTGCTCGCCAAGAGTCTTCCGTTACGATTTTAGTGAAGTTTAAGTCAGTGGTTGAGGTGATGGTAAATGTCTGGGTGGGTGAATTTTCTTCCGCTTTTCATTTCTCCTTTTCTTGTTTTTTTCTTAGGCTCCATCTCTTCGTATTTGTGTTTATATGGTTACATTCTTTTTTTATTTTCTTCTTATTTATCTTTTTTTTTCCTTTTCCTTCTTTCCATTTCCCTTTTTTGGTGTTCTTTTTCTTCTGTTGCTGCTCTTTTTTCTTCTTGTTCTTGTTCTTCTTCAGGTTTCTTATCCTCCTCCCGTTCTTGCTGCGTCCATCTCATTTCATTCTTATTTTTCTTTTTCATCTTTTTTTTCTCTATTTTTTTACTTATTCTCTATTCCATCTGTCTCCTTAATCTTCACTGCTCCTCCTCCTCCTCCTCCTCCTCTTTTTCCTCCATCGTTACTGCAAAAATTACTTTAGTCCCGAAGTCGATCGATTGGTTTTGGCCGAGAATATACTTGTCCGATAATACAAGATGGCCGACCCCGACACACACACACACACACACACACACACACACACACACACACACACACACACACACACACACACACACACACACACACACCTTTCCTTTCCCTCTCTGTTATATTAACCTGTCTTCGGTACTTTAATCTCTCCTCTCATTTCTTATCTCCTTTCTTCTCCTTTTCTCCTCTCTCTTCTCTCCTCTCCTCGCCTCTCTTCAACTCTCCTTCTATATCATATTCTCCGCTCCTTTTCTTTGTTTCACCATCATCTCTCTCTCTCTCTCTCTCTCTCTCTCTCTCTCTCTCTCTCTCTCTCTCTCTCTCTCTCTCTCTCTCTCTCTCTCTCTCTCTCTCTCTCTCTCTCTCTCTCTCTCTCTCTCTCTCTCTCTCTCTCTCTCTCTCTCTCTCTCTCTCTCTCTCTCTCTCTCTCTCTCTCACACACTTGCCCTATCAGAAGTGAATTGTGGAGGGGAGGTGCTCCCTTTAGACACGATGAAGGACTGACTGGATTTTCATCTCCTCCTCCTCCTCCTCCTCCTCCTCCTCTTCTTTTTCGACTTCCTTCTTCCCCTTCTCTTCCTCTACTTTGTCCTCATTTTCCTTCTTTATCCTCTCTTTCTATTCTGGTTTTCCATTTCCGCTCCCCTCGCTTTTTATAGTTTCCTGTTCTTGCTCTTTATTCTTTTTTTGTTTTTGTTCTTGTTCTTCTTGTTCCTGTTCTTCTTCTTCCTCCTCCTCCTCCTCCTCCTCCTCTTAATGTTTCTCGTTTTATCCAACTTCTCGTCTTGCATCTGTTTGTCTCTTCCTTTTCCTTTCTTTTCTCAACACATCATTTTTTACTTTATTTGTAGTCTTTCTTCGACTTTGTTTTTCTTATTTTTAGGTTTTCCTTCTTTTCTCTTCTCTGTTTTTTCCTGCTCTTCCGCCTTTATTTTCACTCACTACTGCTTTCACTATCGTCCTCATCCACGTCTTCCTCTTCTTCTTTATCAACGTCCTCTGTTACATCTTCCTTCTCCTCTTCCTCCTCTTCCTCCTCCTTCACATATTCCAACACCTTCTTAATCAACCTCCTCTGCTTCATTTTCCTTCTCTTCCTCCTCCTCCTTCTCATATTCCAACATCTTCTTCATCAACCTCCTCTGTTTCATCTTCCTTCTCCTCCTCCTCCGTCTTCACATATTCCAACACCTCATCATACCTTCGTTGTCTTCCTTCCTGGTCGTTTCCTTCATCCCAGGACAGTTACCCCTCATTCCTTCCCTTCCTGTGCTCCCCCGTCTTCCTGTCTTCCTCGCTTTATATAAGAACATAAGAACGTAAGGAGTCTGCAAGAGGCCAGTCGGTTAATACAAGGCAGCTCCTGTAATTCTAACCCCATCTTACCTCACTATCCATGAATTTATCCAATCTCTTCTTGAATGCATCTATGGTATTGGCATCCACAACACTTCGCTTCTCTCCTCCCGGGGCACTCACTTCCTCCCTCCCACGGTCACGCCCTCGCCAGTGTTGTGTCCTTCAGCGTATCCAGAGGGAGGTAAGGAAAACGAAATCCACGTGTTGCTGTCACAAGGGGTTACTGCGCTGTGTTTGCTTTTCTTGCTGGGTTGAATCACAAGGTATTTTATGATTAAACGTCCGTCTATCCGCCTATAATATGTCTTTCTTAGGCCACTTCTTCCTCTCCTCGTGTCATATTAGTTTAGAGAGCATACACGCGCTGACTGAACGAGGGGTTACTGTTCTATACTGGATACAAGTTGGTTTGATAAAAGATCCGAGTTTTCTGTTATATACTTTTTTCCTTCGACAACTCCTCTCATAAGCATAATATATCTTTATTTGGTCGCTTCATCCTCTCCTCCTTTCATTTTAGTTTAGAGAGCATACACGCGCTGGCTGAACGAGGGGTTACTGCTCTATACTGGATACAAGTTGGTTTGATAAAAGATCCGAGTTTTCTGTTATATACTTTTCTCCTTCGACAACTCCTCTCATGAGCATAATATATCTTTCCTACGCCGCTTCTTCCTCTCTTCTTTTCATCTTAGTTAAGAGAGCATACACGTGGGGGCTTAACGAGGGGTTACTGGACTATGCTGTATACAAGTTGGCTGATAAAAGATCCGCGGTTTCTTTTATATACTTTTTCTGCTTTGACAAGTCCTTTCATAAGTTTTTAAAATATCCCTAGAGGTCAGACACGTGTTGCTTTCACAGGAGAACACTGAAGCGGATAGCTGCTGGGAGTATCGAAGAGTGGAATCGTACCTCATTATAGTTTTCATCTTAAATCTGTCTCTCTCTTTGTATGGATTTTTAGTGGATTAAATTAAAGACATCGTTCAAAAGTAAGTAACTGGAAATATATAAAAGAGGGACTTATTCTTTTTTCTCTTATCTTTCATCTTTTTATCTTCTTAAAAATAGGACGAGCAAACACAGGACATCAAACAAAGCTGATCGACTGCAGATAAATACAACCGTGAGGAAGAATCATTATTTTTTGTTATCTTCTTAAAACAGGGTTATTTTTCTTCATACAGACTGGGATTGAGAAACGAACACAAAACATCGAGCGTAAATCATCATCTGGGAATAATTAACAGTCGAGAAATTGTCCCGATTTCGTCTTTTCCTCTTTTAAAACAGGGTTCCTTTTTTTTCACACGGACTCAAAGTGAAGAAATAACACGCGTCACCAGACTAAGGCGACGTGACAGCCAAGTGGACGCTCCGGGTGAAGCTGAAGGTTGCTAAGAATACTGAATAGTGAAACTCCATCGTGTCTGTTCTAAATCTTAAATCTGGTTATCTTTCATTCATACGGATTTAAAATTGAAGGCGAACTAAGGGTACCGAGAGGTGATTTTTAGCGTCATCGGGCCAGGAGAACGTGCACGGCTGATGGTTGGTAAGAATACTATACAGCTAAACTCTATTCTAAATATTAAAGCAGGCTTCCTTTCACTCATACCGACTTGAAATGAAGAACGAGCTCAGGGCCCCGAACCAGTGTGAACAAAAGAAATATGGTGTGATGGTTTTTAAGAATACTAGAGTGAAATGATATATTTTTCTATAACAACTCTTATATCTGGTTCTCTCATGCAGACTTAAAATGTAGAGCGAATGCTGGGTATCGAACAAAGGCGAGTAGAACAGAGGTGGCTTCTAGCTCGATTGGGCCGAGTAGATGCGCCGGGCGAATGGGTGTTGAGAGTGGCCGGTGCGGGGCGGCTCAAGAGGCGTTCATTATCATTTGCCTCCAATTACACGAGCCGCCGCTTCTTAATTAACAGACAATCCTTGGGGCCGCGCAGGAACCAGGCGGAAACTATGCAGTGAATTACGTCTCCGGAGTAAGTCAGCGCGTCTGATGTTATTGAATTAAGTCGTGGCTTACAATTTTTTTTAATGCCTCGTTTACCATTTTCTCTCCCTCAGGGATGTTGATATATACTGCATATTCAAGTTTACTGTTTGATAAATTTCGTAAGTTGAGTGGCAGTAATGTTTATTCTCGCAGAAAATCAGAAAGTCTAATATTATTGAATCATATCCTATTATTATTGCATCCTATTATTACTGAATTTATCATTACTGAGAGAGAGAAAGGGTTCTTGGGCGTACACACAGGAGCACTGCCGCCAGAGTCACTTCCCGGGGCACGTTCTATTCACATCACGTGTCTTTGAGTATTAATGCCTGACAAATTATAGTATAAGAACATAAGAACATAAGAATGCAGGAGTCTGCAAGAGGCCGGTAGGCCTGTACGAGGCAGCTCCTTTGACCCTAAGCTCCCGTGTATCTAACCCCACCTAATATCGCTGTCCATGAATTTATCTAGTCTATTTTTGAATGTGACAATTGTATTGGCACTCACCACATGACTGCTAAGCCTATTCCACTCATCCACCACCCTGTTAGTAAACCAATTTTTGCCTATGTCCCTGTTGAATCTGAATTTATCCAGTTTAAACCCGTTACTTCGTGTCCTACCCGGTTCTCTTACCAACAAAACCTTATGAATGTCTCCCTTATTAAAGCCCTTCATCCATTTATAAACCTCGATCATGTCTCCACGCACCCTTCGCCTTTCTAGAGAATGCAAGTTTAACTGTTTGAGTCTTTCCTCGTATGGCAAGTTTCTCAACCCCTGAATCATCTTAGTCATCCTCCTCTGCACCGATTCTAACATTTTGATATCCATTCTATAGTAGGGTGACCAGAACTGAACCGCATAGTCAAGATGAGGTCTAACTAATGCTAAATATAGTTTGAGGAAGACTTCGGGGCTTCTGTTGCTTACGCTCCTTGAAATAAATCCCAGTACCCTATTAGCTCGATTTCTAGCTTGAATGCATTGTGCCCTTGGACGGAGATCAGAGCTCACTAAGACACCTAAATACCTCGCACCCAGACCTACTTATGAGAGTGTCATTTAAGCAATAGTTATGTGAGGGTTGTTCCTACCTACACTCAGAATACTGCACTTCCCTACATTGAACTCCATCTGCCATTTATCCGCCCAGTCATATAATCTGTTGAGTTCACTTTGGAGAATACTAGCGTCCTGATCCGACTCAATTACTCTACCGATCTTGGTATCATCTGCAAATTTACTAACATCACTACTAATTCCTGTGTCTAAGTCATTGATATAAATAATAAACAAAAGTGGACCTAATACCGAACCTTGTGGGACCCCACTCGTAACACATCCCCAGTCAGATCTTTTACCATTGATTTGCACTCTTTGCTTCCTATTGCTAAGCCACGCCTTGACCCAGTTCAAAACTTTACCCTCTACTCCGTGAGCCTGTAATTTAAGCAACAGTCGTTGGTGAGGAACTTGGTCAAACGCTTTACTAAAATCAAGATAGATTACATCATAATTTTCATCTCTGTCAACCGCCTCAAATACTTTATTGTAGAAGGACAAGAGATTGGTGAGGCATGACCTACCTTTTGTGAACCCATGCTGCGAGTCGTGAATTAAGCTATGTTTCTCTAAATGCTCCCGAATGTTCCTGGCTATTATGGACTACAGCATCTTCCCTATAACCGATGTTAAGCTAATTGGGCGATAGTTTGAAGCAACTGACCTGTCCCCCTTTTTAAAAATCGGCGTCACATTAGCTACTTTCCATAGGCTCGGCACATAGCCAGTATTTACCGACATCTTAAAGATGTCGGTTAGTGGGTCACTGATTATATCACCTAACTCCTTTAATACCCTCGGAAATATCCCGTCAGGACCTGGCGACTTGTTCTTCTTAAGCTTATCTATCTCATCCTGAACTACTTGCCTGGTAATGATTATATCCCTCAATTTATCGCCATCCCCGCCCTCGTACACCTGAACTCTTTCCGGTATAGTCGTTCGATCCTCCTGCGTGAATACTGAAAGGAAGTAGTCGTTCAACAATGTGCTCATATTTTCGTAATTTTCTACTAGCTCCCCTGTGTTTGTTTTCAGCGGTCCAATTTTCTCCCGCGTTTTTGTTCTATACATCTGAAAGAAGCCCTTAGGATTACTTTTCGCCTCATTTATTCAGGAGAGGCCGGGGAACAAATAATCTGGAAAGGAACGTATAACCTTTAAATGAGAAGCTGAAAAATCCTTAATGTTTCACTATGCTGTTCTGAATAATAAATGGTTTTGTTGATTAGCAATTTCGCCCAGCTCACAAAATACCGAAAGGTTGGCTGGGAATTGACAATCCTGTTATTGGCGCATAACCTTTGAATGTGAAGCTGTGAGTAATAAATGATGGCCTTTTTTCGCATTCTTGTGAACAAATGCATGTTTGCTCGTGTCGTGACTTGGATCAGATAAATATTTTAAGCCCAAAAGGGTCGCAAAATCTTGGTACGAGTTTATAGGCAAGAAATAAAGGCAAAATTGATATATGTGAGAAGAGGGACGTACAACATTAACACACGTATCACTGATCATCATGAAGGGCACCGATACACCCTTTGCTCTTCCCAGAGTACAGGCAGTTACAAAGAACATCTCCCAGCCTACCCTTCACGTCAATCCTTCCAACTTACGCAGCGAAAATCACGACGTAAACAACACCATCTCTACTTCCCCGTCAAACGTACTGACATACATGCTATAGTAAGACGCAGCTATGGACATCCTACCCGCAGCCTGGTCTTTCATTCTCACCCCTCACAGCTCACACGACGCAGAAAACACCGGCCTCAAAGCGTCTCTTAAGTTAACCACAATCAAGCCAGTAAGACAACCGTGGACGGCGTATTACCTTCTTTCTATCCTTGCCCTTTCACCTCTCGTAGCGGTACAGACTATACATACATCAAACCCATCAGCTCACTCTTCAGAACAGACTCACGCACGTTAATAAGAGAGACAGCCCCGGACGTGCCACCCTCAGGCTACCTCACGCACCTCAAGTCAGGCAAACCAAAGCCAGTGAGACAACCACAAAGGGCCCGCTACTCGTGTCCTACCCTTCAGCCCTTCACCTCTCGTAGCGCTACAGACTCGCACACGTCATTAAGAGAGACAGCCACGCACCTTCCACCCTCAGTCTACACGACACAAACAAAAACACAGCAACTCTGCCCTCCCACACTCCCTTTACGTACTGACACACACACACACACACACTCATTAGGAGACAGACAAGTAGCTAGCGTCCACAAGTGCCACCCGGAGAGACCCGCAGGACCCACGCGATCCCGGCGGCTCCGTTACGTTACCATGCTGGGACGACGGCGCAGAGGACTTTACAGTGGTGGTCGAGGGTTGAGGACGAAGCTGAGTGACGTTGGTGATTGTTACTTTGAGGACGAGGAGGAGCGAGAACATCGAGGAAGAGAGGGGGAGTAGGGGAAGGAAGAGAGAGGAACTGAGGAGGAAGAGGGAGAAGGGAGGAGGGACTGTGAGACCACGTAGTATTTTTCAGTCTTTTAGTTTACGTTTTGTCTTTTAATGTCCTTTATCTGTCAGCTACATGTACGTCAAGGCTCCCGTTTGTGTGCGTTTCTTTTTTATTTTGTACCTTATCTTATCCCCGTAAAACTCTCCCTCCCCAAAATTAATGTATATATCTATAATTGTAAGTTTTGGCATCACAACATTCATCTCCATTTTCTCGGCAATAAGTTAAGACAGGTGAATCTCTCTGTCTCTCCTTCTGTCTGTCTGTCTGTTTGTCTGCCTATCTATCTATCTACCCTTATCTTTCTTATATTTTGAGGGTCTTATAACAGCGTTTGCTGATATCGATCACTCCAGTCACATAAAAGAAAATCTACTGGTCCCATGAATCTGTATGTAAACTTCGATTCCGAGTAAAATGTTAAATGTCACCAGTTTTTTTTTTTTTACTTCCTGCAACCTGTCAACACATCAACCTTCACTGGCGACACCAGGTAGGCACTGATATCTAGAAATGCCAATTTAATCATGTCTTACACTCCAGTTTCTTTTTTTCGTGTCCTTTTCGTTCACTCTCTCTTTTCTTTCGCTCGCTGCAGACTCCAATGACGCAGGAATAAGCTTGTAGTTAGTGCTTTCTCATTTCCTGCTTCACCTAACCTGCCGACCATTTGTTTGACGCTCTTGAATAACGTTTTAATGTCTTTTTTTTTATTACTTGTTCATTCTCTGCTGGGTGACTTTTAAATGTGTGTTGTTTTGTCCTTTCTTTTTGATGACGAATGTTCTGTAGCTGTTTTTATTTGGCGACCTTACTTAGTGTTTGTTTGTTTTTTTCTCTTTTTGGTGACTTTGAAATGTGTGTTGTGTTGTTCTCTCTTTATTAGGTGACGAGTGTTTGTTGATGGATTTGTTTGGTGACTCTACTTGACGTTGTTCCTTGCTCTCCTTTATCTGCCTGTTCTGAATTCCTTCCTTCCCTTTTTCTGTCTTTTCTCCCACGATATCTTCCCTTCACTCTCCTGCTCTCCTTGCCTATACCTCAAATCACCTTCTCCTCTTCCCTCCCTCTTCCATTACCTCTTTTAGTATCCTGGTGACTTGAATGTGTGTTATTTGCTCTCTCTGTTTGGTGATTTTAATAGTTCTTGCTTGTCCTCTATCTCTGTTTGGGGACGTCACTGTTTATTGCTTGTTTTCTTTTCTGTATGTTTGGTGACTTGTGTTTCGTGCGTATTCTCTGGTTGGTGACTTTCATAAATGTTTGGTGCTTGCTTACTTTCCCTGTTTGGTGACCTTATTGTTTGCTGTCTTTTCTCTCTCTTTGGTGACTATGTTAGTTGCTCTCTCTCTCTTTCACTCTACTTGGTGACGAAAAACTTTACCTCAAGGCTCTTAGAGTTTCCTTGCTCTAAGAGTGAGAGAGTGAGAGTCCATACAGGAAGTCCATTATTTGGGACTTCTATGTATGGACTCCCTTCCTGTCCTCCTTTCCCTTTTTTTATCCATAACTTCCTATACTGTATGCTTCTCCACCTTCCGACGCCCGGCTCCACACGACTTTCTACCCTTGCTCATCCCTGTTCTATCCAAATCCCTTATGCAAGAGTTAACCAGCATCTTCATCCATTTATTCCTGCCGCTGGTACTCTCAGGAACAGCTTTTTCTCGTGTGTATTTCATCCTGCTTACGACTTGAACTCTTTTAATAGGAGAGTATCAGGACACTTCTTCACCCGGAATTGACCTCTCTCTTGGCCCCTCGTTCTTTTTTTTTCTTTTCCCGGAGCAGCGTTTAGCGGGCTCTTTTGTTGTTGATTTTGTTTTTTGTCCTTGAGTTTCCTCCCTTGCTGTAAAATGAAACTCACTCTCCAGATCCCTTCACTTGGCTAAAGATCGCTACTAAATGGTCTTAATACTAATTGACTGAACTCAGAACATCACACTAACAGCATAAGCACAGTGCAATCAAAGCCTTCTTCATTACCAGCATAAGCAGCGTCTTAATTACCTTTCATCTTCTCGTTTTTCCACTTTCATTAGTTAAGTCAACAACTTCAAAACTATCTACGCAAATTAATCCCCATTACAGTAACAGCGTAATCCCTTTAATCACCTCTCCGTCGACTCACCTTACCACCTTCATTGGCCAAGTCCATCATTCCATTACTTTCTCTCTAACCTTCCCTCCCCCTCTTACCTCACTTTCCTCTTCTGCTATTGTTCATCTTTCTGTTCTCCTATTCTCTCCTTTTTGTTTTTCCACATCCGAAAAGGAGATAAATCGGGTTGTAATGAGTCTTTATTCACATTCACGACACAGAAGAAGGGTCAGACTACCACCAGGGCCATAAAACTACCCCTGGAAATGACCACAACTTCCCCTATCCACCAGTCCCATTACCAACCATTCCCCTATCCACCAGTCCCATTACCAACCCTTCCCCTATCCACCAGTCCCATTACCAATCCTTCCCCTATCCACCAGTCCAATTACCAACCCTTCCCCTATCCACCAGTCCCATTACCAATCCTTCCCCTATCCACCAGTCCCATTACCAACCCTTCCCCTATCCACCAGATCCATTACCAACCCTTCCCCTATCCACCAGTCCCATTACCAACCCTTCCCCTATCCACCAGTCCCATTACAAACCCTTCCCCTATCCACCAGTCCCATTACCAATCCTTCCCCTATCCAACAGTCCCATTACCAACCCTTCCCCTATCCACCAGTCCCATTACCAATCATTCCCCTATCCACCAGTCCCATTACCAATCCTTCCCCTATCCACCAGTCCCATTATCAACCCTTCCCCTATCCACCAGTCCCATTACCAGCCTTCCCTATCCACCAGTCCCATTACCAACCCTTCCCTATCCACCGGTCCATTACCAACCCTTCTATCCACCAGTCCCATTACCAACCCTTCCCTATCCACCAGTCCATTACCAACCTTCCCTATCCACCAGTCCCATTACCAACCCTTCCTATCCACCAGTCCCATTACCAACCCTTCCCTATCCACCAGTCCCATTACCAACCTTCCCTATCCACCAGTCCCATTACCAACCCTTCCCTATCCACCAGTCCCATTACCAATCCTTCCCTATCCACCAGTCCCATTACCAACCCTTCCCTATCCACCAGTCCCATTACCAATCCTTCCCCTATCCACCAGTCCCATTATTACCAATCCTTCCCCTATCCACCAGTCCCATTACCAACCTTCCCTATCCACCAGTCCCATTACCAATCCTTCCCCTATCCACCAGTCCCATTACCAACCTTCCCTATCCACCAGTCCCATTACCAATCCTTCCCTATCCACCAGTCCCATTACCAACCTTCCCCTATCCACCAGTCCCATTACCAATCCTTCCCTATCCACCAGTCCCATTACCAACCTTCCCTATCCACCAGTCCCATTACCAACCCTTCCCTATCCACCAGTCCCATTACCAATCCTTCCCCTATCCACCA
Organism: Eriocheir sinensis; assembly: GCF_024679095.1. Classification (NCBI taxonomy): domain Eukaryota; kingdom Metazoa; phylum Arthropoda; class Malacostraca; order Decapoda; family Varunidae; genus Eriocheir; species Eriocheir sinensis. Next base: position 15,612 of record NW_026111004.1, on the reverse strand, counting down.
GTCCCATTACCAACCCTTCCCTATCCACCAGTCCATTACCAATCCTTCCCTATCCACCAGTCCCATTACCAATCCTTCCCTATCCACCAGTCCCATTACCAACCCTTCCCTATCCACCAGTCAAATTACCAATCCTTCCCTATCCACCAGTCCCATTACCAATCCTTCCCTATCCACCAGTCCCATTACCAACCCTTCCCTATCCACCAGTCCCATTACCAATCCTTCCCTATCCACCAGTCCCATTACCAATCCTTCCCTATCCACCAGTCCCATTACCAATCCTTCCCTATCCACCAGTCCCATTACCAACCTTCCCTATCCACCAGTCCCATTACCAACCCTTCCCTATCCACCAGTCCCATTACCAACCCTTCCCTATCCACCAGTCCATTACCAATCCTTCCCTATCCACCAGTCCCATTACCAACCCTTCCCTATCCACCAGTCCCATTACCAATCCTTCCCTATCCACCAGTCCCATTACCAATCCTTCCCTATCCACCAGTCCCATTACCAACCCTTCCCTATCCACCAGTCCATTACCAATCCTTCCCTATCCACCAGTCCCATTACCAACCCTTCCCTATCCACCAGTCCCATTACCAATCCTTCCCTATCCACCAGTCCCATTACCAATCCTTCCCTATCCACCAGTCCCATTACCAATCCTTCCCTATCCACCAGTCCCATTACCAATCCTTCCCCTATCCACCAGTCCCATTACCAATCCTTCCCTATCCACCAGTCCCATTACCAATCCTTCCCTATCCACCAGTCCCATTACCAATCCTTCCCTATCCACCAGTCCCATTACCAACCTTCCCTATCCACCAGTCCCATTACCAATCCTTCCCTATCCACCAGTCCATTACCAATCCTTCCCTATCCACCAGTCCCATTACCAACCCTTCCCTATCCACCAGTCCCATTACCAATCCTTCCCTATCCACCTGTCCCATTACCAATCCTTCCCTATCCACCAGTCCCATTACCAATCCTTCACCTATACACCTGTCCCATTACCAATCCTTCCCCTATCCACCAGTCCCATTACCAATCCTTCCCTATCCACCAGTCCCATTACCAACCTTCCCTATCCACCAGTCCCATTACCAATCCTTCCCTATCCACCAGTCCCATTACCAATCCTTCCCTATCCACCAGTCCCATTACCAACCCTTCCCTATCCACCAGTCCCATTACCAATCCTTCCCTATCCACCAGTCCCATTACCAATCCTTCCCTATCCACCAGTCCTATTACCAACCCTTCCCCTATCCACCAGTCCCATTACCAATCCTTCCCCTATCCACCAGTCCCATTACCAACCCTTCCCCTATCCACCAGTCCCATTACCAACCTTTCCCCTATCCACCAGTCCCATTAACAATGCTTCCGCTATCCACCAGTCCCATTACCAACCCTTCCCCTATCCACCAGTCCCATTACCAATCCTTCCCCTATCCACCAGTCCCATTACCAATCCTTCCCCTATCCACCAGTCCCATTACCAAACCTTCCCTATCCACCTGTCCCATTACCAATCCTTCCCTATCCACCAGTCCCATTACCAATCCTTCCCTATCCACCTGTCCCATTACCAACCTTCCCCTATCCACCAGTCCCATTACAAATCCTTACCCTATCCACCTGTCCCATTACCAATCCTTTTCCTATCCACCAGTCCCATTACCAATCCTTCCCCTATCCACCAGTCCCATTACCAATCCTTCCCCTATCCACCTGTCCCATTACCTACCCTTTCCCTATCCACCACTCCCATTACCAATCCTTCCCTATCCACCAGTCCATTACCAATCCTTCCCTATCCACCAGTCCCATTACCAATCCTTCCCTATCCACCAGTCCCATTACCAATCCTTCCGCTATCCACCAGTCCCATTACCAATCCTCCCCTAAACCCCAGTCCCATTACCAATCCTTCCCTATCCACCAGTCCCATTACCAATCCTTCCCTATCCACCAGTCCCATTACCAATCCTTCCCTATCCACCTGTCCCATTACCAACCCTTCCCTATCCACCAGTCCCATTACCAATCCTTCCCTATCCACCAGTCCCATTACCAATCCTTCCCTATCCACCAGTCCCATTACCAATCCTTCCCTATCCACCAGTCCCATTACCAATCCTTCCCTATCCACCAGTCCCATTACCAATCCTTCCCTATCCACCAGTCCCATTACCAATCCTTCCCTATCCACCAGTCCCATTACCAATCCTTCCCCTATCCACCAGTCCCATTACCAATCCTTCCCTTATCCACCAGTCCCATTGCAAACCCTTCCCCTATCCACCAGTCCCATTACCAATCCTTCCCTATCCACCAGTCCCATTACCAACCTTCCCTATCCACCAGTCCATTACCAATCCTTCCCCTATCCACCAGTCCCATTACCAACCTTCCCTATCCACCAGTCCCATTACCAATCCTTCCCTATCCACCAGTCCCATTACCAATCCTTCCCTATCCACCAGTCCCATTACCAATCCTTCCCTATCCACCAGTCCCATTACCAATCCTTCCCTATCCACCAGTCCCATTACCAACCCTTCCCTATCCACCAGTCCCATTACCAATCCTTCCCTATCCACCAGTCCCATTACCAACCTTCCCTATCCACCAGTCCCATTACCAACCCTTCCCTATCCACCAGTCCCATTACCAACCCTTCCCTATCCACCAGTCCCATTACCAACCCTTCCCTATCCACCAGTCCCATTACCAATCCTTCCCTATCCACCAGTCCATTACCAACCTTCCCCTATCCACCAGTCCCATTACCAATCCTTCCCTATCCACCAGTCCCATTACCAACCCTTCCCTATCCACCAGTCCCATTACCATCCTTCCCTATCCACCAGTCCCATTACCAACCCTTCCCTATCCACCAGTCCCATTACCAATCCTTCCCTATCCACCAGTCCCATTACCAACCCTTCCCTATCCACCAGTCCCATTACCAATCCTTCCCTATCCACCAGTCCCATTACCAACCCTTCCCTATCCACCGGTCCCATTACCAGCCTTCCCTATCCACCAGTCCCATTACCAATCCTTCCCTATCCACCAGTCCCATTACCAACCCTTCCCTATCCACCAGTCCCATTACCAATCCTTCCCTATCCACCAGTCCCATTACCAACCTTCCCCTATCCACCAGTCCATTACCAACCCTTCCCTATCCACCAGTCCCATTACCAATCCTTCCCTATCCACCAGTCCCATTACCAACCCTTCCCTATCCACCAGTCCCATTACCAATCCTTCCCTATCCACCAGTCCCATTACCAATCCTTCCCTATCCACCAGTCCCATTACCAACCCTTCCCCTATCCACCAGTCCCATTACCAAACCTTCCCTATCCACCAGTCCCATTACCAATCCTTCCTATCCACCATTACCAACCTTCCCTATCCACCAGTCCATTACCAATCCTTCCCTATCCACCAGTACCATTACCAACCCTTCCCCTATCCACCAGTCCCATTACTAACCCTTCCCTATCCACCAGTCCCATTACCAATCCTTCCCCTATCCACCAGTCCCATTACCAACCCTTCCCCTATCCACCAGTCCCATTACCAATCCTTCCGCTATCCACCAGTCCCATTACCAACCTTCCCTATCCACCAGTCCATTACCAACCTTCCCCTATCCACCAGTCCCATTACCAATCCTTCCCTATCCACCAGTCCCATTACCAGCCTTCCCTATCCACCAGTCCCATTACCAACCCTTCCCTATCCACCAGTCCATTACCAATCCTTCCCTATCCACCAGTCCCATTACCAATCCTTCCCTATCCACCAGTCCCATTACCAGCCTTCCCTATCCACCAGTCCCATTACCAATCCTTCCCTATCCACCAGTCCCATTACCAACCTTCCCTATCCACCAGTCCCATTACCAATCCTTCCCTATCCACCAGTCCATTACCAATCCTTCCCTATCCACCAGTCCCATTACCAATCCTTCCACTATCCACCACTACCATTACCAATCCTTCCCATATCCACCAGTCCCATTACCAACCCTTCCCCTATCCACCAGTCCCATTACCAATCCTTCCGCTATCCACCAGTCCCATTACCAATCCTTCCCTATCCACCAGTCCATTACCAATCCTTCCCTATCCACCAGTCCCATTACCAATCCTTCCCTATCCACCTGTCCCATTACCAATCCTTCCCTATCCACCAGTCCATTACCAACCTTCCCTATCCACCAGTCCCATTACCAATCCTTCCCTATCCACCAGTCCCATTACCAATCCTTCCCTATCCACCAGTCCCATTACCAATCCTTCCCCTATCACCAGTCCCATTACCAACCCTTCCCTATCCACCAGTCCCATTACCAATCCTTCCCTATCCACCAGTCCCATTACCAATCCTTCCCTATCCACCGGTCCCATTACCAATCCTTCCCTATCCACCAGTCCCATTACCAATCCTTCCCTATCCACCAGTCCCATTACCAATCCTTCCCTATCCACCAGTCCATTACCAATCCTTCCCTATCCACCTGTCCCATTACCAATCCTTCCCTATCCACCAGTCCCATTACCAATCCTTCCCTATCCACCAGTCCCATTACCAATCCTTCCCTATCCACCAGTCCATTACCAATCCTTCCCTATCCACCAGTCCCATACCAATCCTTCCCCTATCCACCAGTCCCATTACCAACCCTTCCCTATCCACCAGTCCCATTACCAATCCTTCCCTATCCACCAGTCCCATTACCAATCCTTCCCCTATCCACCAGTCCCATTACCAATCCTTCCCTATCCACCGGTCCCATTACCAGCCTTCCCTATCCACCAGTCCCATTACCAATCCTTCCCCTATCCACCTGTCCCATTACCAACCCCCTATCCACCAGTCCCATTACAATCCTTCCCTATCCACCAGTCCCATTACCAATCCTTCCTATCCACCAGTCCCATTACCAATCCTTCCCTATCCACCAGTCCCATTACCAATCCTTCCCTATCCACCAGTCCCATTACCAATCCTTCCCTATCCACCAGTCCCATTACCAATCCTTCCCTATCCACCAGTCCCATTACCAATCCTTCCCTATCCACCAGTCCCATTACCATCCTTCCCTATCCACCAGTCCCATTACCAATCCTTCCCTATCCACCAGTCCATTACCAATCCTTCCCTATCCACCAGTCCCATTACCAATCCTTCCCTATCCACCAGTCCCATTACCAATCCTTCCCTATCCACCAGTCCATTACCAATCCTTCCCTATCACCAGTCCCATTACCAATCCTTCCCCTATCCACCAGTCCCATTACCAATCCTTCCCTATCCACCAGTCCCATTACCAACCTTCCCTATCCACCAGTCCCATTACCAACCTTCCCTATCCACCAGTCCATTACCAACCCTTCCCTATCCACCGGTCCATTACCAATCCTTCCCCTATCCACCTGTCCATTACCAGCCTTCCCTATCCACCAGTCCCATTACCAATCCTTCCCTATCCACCAGTCCATTACCAATCCTTCCCCTATCCACCAGTCCCATTACCAATCCTTCCCTATCCACCAGTCCCATTACCAATCCTTCCCTATCCACCAGTCCCATTACCAATCCTTCCCTATCCACCAGTCCATTACCAATCCTTCCCTATCCACCAGTCCCATTACCAATCCTTCCCTATCCACCAGTCCCATTACCAATCCTTCCCTATCCACCAGTCCCATTACCAACTTCCCTATCCACCAGTCCCATTACCAATCCTTCCCTATCCACCAGTCCCATTACCAATCCTTCCCCTATCCACCAGTCCCATTACCAACCTTCCCTATCCACCAGTCCCATTACCAATCCTTCCCCTATCCACCAGTCCCATTCCCAATCCTTCCCTATCCACCAGTCCCATTACCAACCCTTCCCTATCCACCAGTCCCATTACCAATCCTTCCCTATCCACCAGTCCCATTACCAATCCTTCCCCTATCCACCAGTCCCATTACCAATCCTTCTCCTATCCACCAGTCCCTTTACCAATCCTTCCCCTATCCACCAGTCCCATTACCAACCCTTCCCCTATCCACCAGTCCCATTACCAATCCTTCCCCTATCCACCAGTCCCATTACCAACCCTTACCCTATCCACCAGTCCCATTAACAAAAATTTTCCTATGTACCAGTCCCATTACCAACCCTTCCCCTATCCACCAGTCCCATTACCAATCCTTCCCCTATTTACCAGTCCCTTTATCAATCCTTTCCCTATCCACCAGTCCCATTATCAACACTTCCGCTATCCACCAGTCCCATTACCAACCCTTCCCCTATCCACCAGTCCCACTACCAACCCTTCCCCTATCCACCAGTCCCATTACCAATCCTTCCCTATCCACCAGTCCCATTACCAATCCTTCCCTATCCACCAGTCCCATTACCAACCTTCCCTATCCACCAGTCCCATTACCAATCCTTCCCCTATCCACCAGTCCCATTACCTACCCTTTCCCTATCCACCAGTCCCATTACCAATCCTTCCCCTATCCACCAGTCCCATTACCAACCTTCCCTATCCACCAGTCCCATTACCAACCCTTCCCTATCCACCAGTCCCATTACCAACCCTTCCCTATCCACCAGTCCCATTACCAATCCTTCCCTATCCACCAGTCCCATTACCAATCCTTCCCCTATCCACCAGTCCCATTACCAACCCTTCCTCTATCCACCAGTCCCATTACCAACCTTCCCTATCCACCAGTCCCATTACCAATCCTTCCCCTATCCACCAGTCCCATTACCAATCCTTCCCCTATCCACCAGTCCCATTACCAAACCTTCCCCTATCCACCTGTCCCATTACCAATCCTTCCCCTATCCACCTGTCCCATTACCAATCCTTCCCCTATCCACCAGTCCCATTACCAATCCTTCCCCTATCCACCTGTCCCATTACCAACCCTTCCCCTATCCACCAGTCCCATTACCAACCCTTCCCCTATCCACCTGTCCCATTACCAATCCTTCCCCTATCCACCAGTCCCATTACCAACCCTTCCCCTATCCACCTGTCGCATTACCAATCCTTCCCCTATCCACCAGTCCCATTACCAACCTTCCCTATCCACCTGTCCCATTACCAATCCCTATCCTGTCCCCTATCCACCAGTCCCATTACCAATCCTTCCCTATCCACCTGTCCCATTACCAATCCTTCCCTATCCACCAGTCCCATTACCAATCCTTCCCTATCCACCAGTCCCATTACCAATCTTCCCTATCCACCAGTCCCATTACCAATCCTTCCCCTATCCACCAGTCCCATTACCAATCCTTCCCTATCCACCAGTCCCATACCAATCCTTCCCTATCCACCAGTCCCATTACCAATCCTTCCCTATCCACCAGTCCCATTACCAATCCTCCCCTATCCACCAGTCCATTACCAATCCTTCCCTATCCACCAGTCCCATTACCAATCCTTCCCCTATCCACCAGTCCCATTACCAATCCTTCCCTATCCACCAGTCCCATTACCAATCCTTCCCTATCCACCTGTCCCATTACCACCTTTCCCTATCCACCAGTCCCATTACCAACCCTTCCCTATCCACTAGTCCCATTACCAATCCTTCCCTATCCACCAGTCCCATTACCAATCCTTCCCTATCCACCAGTCCCATTACCAATCCTTCCCTATCCACCAGTCCCATTACCAATCCTTCCCTATCCACCAGTCCCATTACCAATCCTTCCCTATCCACCAGTCCCATTACCAATCCTTCCCTATCCACCAGTCCCATTACCAATCCTTCCCCTATCCACCAGTCCCATTACCAATCCTTCCCTATCCACCAGTCCCATTACCAACCTTCCCTATCCACCAGTCCCATTACCAATCCTTCCCTATCCACCAGTCCCATTACCAACCTTCCCTATCCACCAGTCCCATTACCAATCCTTCCCTATCCACCTGTCCCATTACCAACCCTTCCCTATCCACCAGTCCCATTACAATCCTTCCCTATCCACCAGTCCCATTACCAACCCTTCCCTATCCACCAGTCCCATTACCAATCCTTCCCTATCCACCAGTCCCATTACCAACCTTCCCTATCCACCAGTCCCATTACCAATCCTTCCCTATCCACCAGTCCCATTACCAACCCTTCCCCTATCCACCAGTCCCATTACCAATCCTTCCCTATCCACCAGTCCCATTACCAATCCTTCCCCTATCCACCAGTCCCATTACCAATCCTTCCCTATCCACCAGTCCCATTACCAACCCTTCCCTATCCACCAGTCCCATTACCAACCCTTCCCTATCCACCAGTCCCATTACCAATCCTTCCCCTATCCACCAGTCCCATTACCAACCTTCCCTATCCACCAGTCCCATTACCAATCCTTCCCCTATCCACCAGTCCCATTACCAACCCTTCCCTATCCACCAGTCCCATTACCAATCCTTCCCTATCCACCAGTCCCATTACCAATCCTTCCCTATCCACCAGTCCATTACCAATCCTTCCCTATCCACCAGTCCCATTACCAACCCTTCCCTATCCACCAGTCCCATTACCAACCCCTATTCACCAGTCCCATTACCAATCCTTCCCTATCCACCAGTCCCATTACCAGTCCTTCCCTATCCACCAGTCCATTACCAACCTTCCCTATCCACCAGTCCCATTACCAACCTTCCCCTATCCACCAGTCCCATTACCAATCCTTCCCTATCCACCAGTCCCATTACCAACCCTTCCCTATCCACCTGTCCCATTACCAACCTTCCCTATCCACCAGTCCCATTACCAATCCTTCCCTATCCACCAGTCCCATTACCAACCTTCCCTATCCACCAGTCCATTACCAACCCTTCCCTATCCACCAGTCCCATTACCAATCCTTCCCTATCCACCAGTCCATTACCAACCCTTCCCCTATCCACCAGTCCCATTACCAACCTTCCCTATTAACCAGTCCCATTACCAATCCTTCCCTATCCACCAGTCCCATTACCAATCCTTCCCTATCCACCAGTCTCATTACCAACCCTTCCCTATCCACCAGTCCCATTACCAACCCTTCCCTATCCACCAGTCCCATTACCAATCCTTCCCCTATCCACCAGTCCCATTACCAACCTTCCCTATCCACCAGTCCCATTACCAACCCTTCCCTATCCACCAGTCCCATTACCAATCCTTCCCTATCCACCAGTCCCATTACCAACCTTCCCCTATCCACCAGTCCCATTACCAACCTTCCCTATCCACCAGTCCCATTACCAATCCTTCCCTATCCACCAGTCCCATTACCAACCCTTCCCTATCCACCAGTCCCATTACCAATCCTTTCCCTATCCACCAGTCCCATTAATAACCCATCTCCTATCCACCAGTCCCATTTCCAACCCTTCCCATATCCACCAGTCCCATTACCAATCCTTCCCATATCCACCAGTCCCATTACCAACCCTTCCCTTCTCCACCAGTCCCATTACCAACCCTTCCCTTCTCCACCAGTCCCATTACCAACCCTTCCCCTATCCACCAGTCCCATTACCAATCCTTCCCCTATCCACCAGTCCCATTACAAACCCTTCCCAAATCCACAAGTCCCATAAGCAAACCATCCCATATCCACCTGTCCCATTACCAACCTTCCCTATCCACCAGTCCCATTACCAATCCTTCCCTATCCACCAGTCCCATTACCAACCCTTCCCTATCCACCAGTCCCATTACCTATCCTTCCCCTCTACCAGTCCCATTACCAATTCTTTCCCTATCCACCAGTCCCATTACCAACCCTTCCCCTATCCACCAGTCCCTTTACCAATCCTTCCCCTATCCACCTGTCCCATTACCAACCCTTCCCTTATCCACCAGTCCCATTATCAATCCTTCCCCTATCCACCTGTCCCATTACCAATCCTTCCCTCATCCACCAGTCCCATTACCAATCCTTCCCCTATCCACGAGTCCCATTACCAGTCCTTCCCCTATCCACCTGTCCCATTACCAACCCTTCCCCTATCCACCAGTCCCATTACCAATCCTTCCCATATCCACCAGTCCCATTACCAACCCTTCCCCTATCCACCAGTCCCATTACCAATCCTTCCCCTATCCACCAGTCCCATTACCAATCCTTCCCCTATCCACCAGTCCCATTACCAACCCTTCCCCTATCAACCAGTCCCATTACCAATCCTTCCCCTATCCACCAGTCCCATTACCAATCCTTCCCCTATCCACCTGTCCCATTACCAAACCTTCCCCTATCCACCTGTCCCATTACCAATCCTTCCATTATCCACCTATCCCATTACCAACCCTTTCCCTATCCACCAGTCCCATTACCAATCCTTCCCCTATCCACCTGTCCCATTACCAATCCTTCCCCTATCCACCAGTCCCATTACCAACCCTTCCCCTATCCACCTGTCCCATTACCAATCATTCCCCTATCCACCAGTCCTATTACCAATCTTCCCTATCCACCAGTCCCATTACCAATCCTTCCCTATCCACCTATCCCATTACCAACCTTCCCTATCCACCAGTCCCATTACCAATCCTTCCCCTATCCACCAGTCCCATTACCAATTCTTCCCCTATCCACCAGTCCCATTACCAATCCTTCCTCTATCCACCAGTCCCATTACCAATCCTTCCCCTATCCACCAGTCCCATTACCAATCCTTCCCCTATCCACCAGTCCCATTACCAATCCTTCCCCTATCCACCAGTCCCATTACCAATCCTTCCCCTATCCACCAGTCCCATTACCAACCCTTCCCCTATCCACCAGTCCCATTACCAATCCTTCCGCTTTCCACCAGTCCCATTACCAACCCTTCACCTATCCACCAGTCCCATTACCAATCCTTCCCCTATCCACCAGTCCCATTACCAACCCTTCCCCTATCCCTCAGTCCCATTACCAACTCTTCCCCTATCCAGAGACAGAAAGACAGAGAGAAACACAGACAGACAGACACAAATAAAACATGACGCAGGAAATATACGCAATCAGCATTTTTCCTTTTAAGAACAAAAAAACGAGAAAAATTGACCCCCACAAAAAAAATGAAAACTTCCCCCTAAAAAAAAAAAAAGAAACAGAACCCTTTCAAAATTTATCTCCCTGACAAGAAAAAAAAAAGTCCAAAAGGCACGTGAAAGGAGTGATAAAAGGTCCAAAAGTCCACCTTCCTAAAAGACAGACAGACAGACAGATAGACAGACAGGCAGACAGACTTGTAAACGAGAACAAAGTCGAGTTAGAAGACAAAGTTCACGTGGACGCTTGTCTGTCTTCACTTGTTTAATGGCATGACCCAAGTTCCTTCTTGCTGGGGGGAGCGAGGGGGGAGGGGGCAAGGGGGGAGCGGCGGACAGTGATTTAATGGCATCAAGAGACTCGGACAGGGAGGGGAAGAGGGTGAGGGGGGCGGGGTTACCAGGGGGGGGGGGCGAGGGCGGCGAGGGGGCGTTGTTTCATGGAGTGCGTTTCGTGTTTCGTTGTGTTTTGTAAATGAGTTTCGGCGTTCGGAGATGTTGAGTTTGTGTTTTATGTCAGGGATGTTTTGTTTATCTTTTTTTGCTGTTGTTGTTGTTGTCATGTTTTATTGTTTCGTGATTGTGTTTGTCTTTTTTTGTCTTGTTTTTGGAGGATTCAGCTCTATTTAAGGTTTTTTTTATTTTATTTATTTTCATATATGTGTTTTTTTCTGTTGTGTTTATTTCTGTCTCGTTTTAGAGGGTTTACTATTATTTGAGGGTTTGTTTATTATCACATATTGGTAGTTTTGTATTTTTGTTATTGTTTACTTGCCTCATTTTCAGGATCTTGTTTCGGAAGGTTCTGTTTTCTTTTTTTCTTTTTTTTTTTCTTTTTTTTACCGGGGCAGATTTTTAATGATATATTTCCACTTATATGATATTCATCTTTATTTTGTTTTATTCGGTCTTGGGGCAAATATGAAGGAAAAAGGAGTAAAGGCAAATGCTGGGTATTATTTTACATTTCCTTTTATATGCATTACTCTCATCTCCATCTCTCATCTCCTTTGTTTTCCGTCATACGTTTTATTTAAGTTGGTCTTGAAACAAACATTTCGGGAACAAAAGAGTTAGGAAACAGTTACTCTTGCCTGAAGCGTGAAGGCAATTACACACGTCTCGGTTTCGTCCCCAGGTAAGTCCTTTTAGCACCTGAGGCTCATTACGCATATGAATACAACACCTGTATTTCCACCTGAGACGGATTCGTGTCGCTGTTAAATGTGTAAGTTTCTCATGGAACTATTTTTCGCCGGAGCTCACACAGCGGGGACGAATTTAATGCCAAATAAAAACCTTCAGGCTGTGGTGGAAACTCGCCCGAAAAGTCTCACTCTCACGCTCACTCTCACTTTCACTCACTCTCTCTCGCCTGCAAAATAAGTGTCGTAAAAACAGTGACAAATAAACTCTCCTCACAGTCTGATTTTCCACGTGTCTCTCCCTCGACATGTGTTTTTGTTTCTATTTATAAGTTTATTTCTACCTCTACGTTTTTTCCAACTTTATTTATATTTCTGACTGTATTCTATCCTCATTGCGTCTCTAACTTGATAAACTCTTCTCATATTGTGCTTTTCCACCCGCCTCTTTCTCCCCATGTGTTTTTATTTGAATTATAAGTTTATTTCTATCTTCTTTACGTTTCTTTCGAACTTGATAAGCCCCCCTTTCAGTCCGCTTCCCCACCCTCCTCTTCCTCCTCATAAGTTTTTTCTCTACTTTTAAATTTATTTCTATCCCCTTTTTGTCTGGGGGGTTTTTATCTACTCTCCTCACGATTTGCTTTCTACCGCCTCTCCTTTCTCATATGCTTTTTTTCTATTTATATTTGCTAGTTTATTTCTATTCTCTCTGCGTCTTCTTTCTAACTTCATACAGCCAGTTCTTCTCGTCTTTATCGACTCTTTTTGCTCTTTCGGTAAATCCAACTTCTATTTTTCTATTCACGTTTCATTACATGTTTTTTCTTGTTTTTTTTTTTATTCTGTAAATGTAACCTCTTTTAATGACTTGCCGTTGGTGTTTCTGATTCATGTTGCTCAAGGAAAGGTGTTCAATTTAAAGCGAATAAGGAAAGTGAAGAAAATACGAGAGAGAAGGAAGGGAAGAAAGAAAGAAAAATAAAAAGAAAGAAAAAGGAAAGAAAAGGAATGAAAAAAGAAAGAAAGGAAGAGAGGAAGGAAGGAAAAAATGAATGAATGAATGAATGAAAGAAGGAACGAACGAAAAAAAGAAAGGAAAGAAAGAAAAAAAAGAGAGAAAGAAGGAAAGAAAGAGAGAGAAGAGGAAAGAACTGAGGAAGGAAGGAAGAAAGCAAGAAAGAAAAAGGAAGAAAGAAAAACGGAGAGGAAGAAAAAAGAAAAACAAAGAAAGAAAGAAAGAAAGAGCGAAAACCACAACACGACACCAAGCAGAAATTAAAACGTTCATCACCTCCGCTGGGCGACTCACCGTGAACCCCCAACTCATGGCTTGTAAATCAGAGGTCCGCGAGGCTTGACAAGGGGTGCATGGATGGCTGTCAAGGAGGCCGTGAACATGACGCAGAAAGAAAAAAAAAATAGTCCACCAGTGTCTTGGTTAAAATATAAATGGTGGTTTGCTTAACATTCGTAGCTTAAAGAATATACGTTTATGTGTTTGAAATTAAATACGATTCTCACTCTCTGTCCCTCACCTTTGCAATCTTCTATATTACCTCCCCCTCCTTTTATACTTCTCTCATTGCTTTCACTTTCTTTCTCTCGGTGTCTCAGGTGCTAGGGGGCTGGTGAACAGGTAGCTTATAGTATGTGCAATCCTCCCTCTCTACCTGATTTCTCTCGTGATAATAGAAATAAAAATAAGGAGAAGAAGAAGAAGAAGAAAAAGAAGAGGAAGAAGAAAAAGAAGAAGAAGAAGAAGGTAGCTTATAGTATCTGCAACCCTCTCTCTCTCTCTCCCTGATTTGTCTCGTGATAATAGTAATAAAAATAAGGAGAAGAAGAAGAAGAAGGAAAATGATAATAATAATAAGAAGAAGAAGAAGAAGAAGAAAAAGAAGATAACCTAAGTACAGTCAATATCCGGAATAGACTACTAAAATACCTTCCCCTCGGTATAAATCAAAGGGCTTATATGTGTTCTAGTCCTTTGTATATAGACTAGAATCGGGTACAAGCGGCTTGGATTTTCCTCCTTCCTTAATTCCCTCCTTCTTGCGTCGTTTCTTCACCTCATGTCGTGTTTTCGTCCGTTTACTCCGCGTCCCTGCTCAGGTAACGTGACTCAGCTTAGGTTCCAGGTGGTGATTAGTTGTGATTTACCTGGAAAAGGGTGTTTATTAGCCCCTGCAGGTGAGGTGGTGTTTATGCGTTGTGTGTGAGGGAGTGAGGTGTGTGTGTGTGTGTGTGTGTGTGTGTGTGTGTGTGTGTGTGTGTTCATGTTTTAATTAGCCTTTCCGTTCTCACTATTAACACGCACACAAAACACTACCACCTCCCCTAATATGAACTCCTCGTCAATGTATCTCCTTGTATTATCCTTTCCCCAGAAGTCTTCACACCCTCTTCCAATTTCCTGCTTTCATTCCCACCCAATAGCGTCTCATTTTCATCATTATCACCTCTACACACGCGGTCACTTTCCTTCCCTCCTCGCATGCTCCGCTCCGGTCTCTCCCTCCACTCGTAAACTATTAATCATGCACTTTATTGCCTTATCATATCCGTGTCCGCGTTGGCTTCGGTTCGTGTACCAGAGTCTTTAAACCCGTGATACTGATCGTCACTTCCTGCTTTTGTTGTTACTGTTACGTTTATGTAGAGAGACAATGACTGTAATAAAGACGGCAAGTAATAGTTAGGAAAAGGGTCAAGACAGATGGGGTTAGAGAGTTTTTCTTTTATCTATCAGCCTTTTCTCGCTTTTCCCGCCTTCCCCCTCGCATTCTCTCCCTCTCTCTCTCTCTCTCTCTCCAGTGAAATCACAAGGGCGTCTCGGGCTGTAAAATTACACGGCCTCGCACACAGCACATCGGGGAACTCTGAACTGAATATGTCAGGGCAAAGTTGAAGTGATGGCAGGGGTTTGTGAGGGTCCGGATAGCGCTCTCGGGAACCCCCAGCCCGCTATGCTAATGTTATGCTGACTGAGGCGGCTTCGAGGAGGGCTGATGGGGCGGGTAGCGGGGTCGGGCTCAGGCGGGGAATGTTGGCTAAGGGATGCGTGGCGAAGTTATGGTGTTTGTATGTCCGTGGGAAGGGTTCGAAGAGGGTTTTCATGGATTCGTGATTTGTGAAAGTTGTGGGTTTATGGTGTTCAGGAGAGAATGGGTATATGGAAAGAGAGAGAGAGAGAGAGAGAGAGAGAGACAGACAGACAGATAAAGAGAGCATCCAGACAGACAGACAGACAGACAGACAGACAGATAGACAGACAGACAGATAAAGAGAGCATCCAGACAGACAGTCAGACAGACAGACAGACAGACAGACAGATAAAGAGAGCATCCAGACAGACAGACAGACAGAGCATCAAA
>NW_026111003.1:0-47083 GCF_024679095.1 Eriocheir sinensis | reverse complement strand
CCGATTCGAACCCGGGCCCGCGGATTCTTAAGCCAGGCACGCTATCCAATGCTCCACGGAGGCGCATGAAGGTAGAGAGGAAGAAATGAAAATGGATAGAAGGAAATATAGGTGAGAACAGATAAAGGAAGAAAGAAAGGAAGGAAGAAGGAATGAAGAAAAGAAGGACAGAAGGAATCGTGAAAAGGATGGATGGAAAAAGAAGTTATCCTTGTGTAAAATTAATGATAAAACCGCGAAGATAATAGGAAAGGTGAGATAAAAGAAAGAAGATGAAGGGAGAGTGGAAGCTGAATCACACACACACACACACACACACACACACACACACACACACACACACACACACAATGTAAACCACAGACCCCCTATACCCCTTTCATATTGTACTTTTTCAACATTGTATTGTAGACAGCTGCAGTCACTTAACAAACCGATTATTATTATTAATATTATTATCATTATTATTATTATTATTATTATTATTATTATTATTACACACAAACACACGTTGAATACGAATCCGCGGTCCCGGGTTCGAATCTCAGCTGGGCAGTTGGGTGCAGCTCACCCAGCTGTTCATCCTCCCTTTCGGGCTGGTCGACAAATGGGTACCTTGGGAAACCTGGGGAAGGTGAACTGTGGTAACCCGCATATCACACTGGCCCTGTGTCCCGGAGACATGGGTTCTTCCCACCACAGGCTCAAGGGCCAATGTGACGGAGATGAGCACCGCGGCTACGAGCAGTTATAACGTACGCCCCCAACTTTACCTTTACACCCGGAGTTGATGAGGCTGTAGAAGAGGTTATGAGTAGTATGAACAAGTTTATGAGTCTGGTGATAGATTGACGAGGCTTCTGCTCCATGAATGAGAAAAAAATAATTAGGAAAATCCGATTTATTTCCTTTGTGGCCTTTGAAAATCGTTATTGTGAGAGCCGAAAGCGTCTGAGAATACGAGCCTGAGAAGGAGACAACGATGTGTGTCACCGCTGCTCCTCGCCCAATCAATAGCGCCAACAGGAGCGGCTAATAACAATGCTGACCCAATACCGGAGCAGGCCGCCTCGAGGCTTACCCAGCACGCGACCCCCGCCAAGGACACCCGCCTGCCTGACTAGAGGTGCAGCGTGGTGGTTCTTCGGGGTAAAGAAAAAAATAGGTCGCAATCCGGTATAAAAAGAGTCGCGATGTGTTTTTAGTTAATTATCTAAGTTGTCTCTTGGATGGTGCTACTGTAGTGTTTCCTTTACTTCCTCCATTTTTACTTACTTTTTCTTCCTTTCTATTTTTTCACTTCCATAACGTTAATTATCTGACTCGCTTCGTAGTTGTCGTTATTATGGTACCTCATCTGCTTTACTTCCTCCATCTATGTTTCCCTGTTTTTTTCTTTCTTTCTTTACCCTTTTTATCACTTCCATGACTATCTGAGTTGCCAATGGGATGTTATTTTATTACAGTCTCTACTATACTCTTTCCATCTTTACTGAACTTCTTTTTATTTCCGTTTCTTCACTACAATAATATCACCTTCTCCTCCCCCCCGCCCCTCCTCTCCTCCCCTTCCCTACCTCTATTTTAACTTTTCTTTTTTCTTCCTTTCCTTTTACTAACTTCCATAATATTACCTGCCTCTCTCCTTCATCCTCTCCTTTCCTTCCCTTCCTCTTTTATTACTTTCCTTTTTTCTTCCTTTCTTTTCCCTAACTTCCATGATATTACCTGCCTCTCTCCTTCATCCTCTCCTTTCCTTAACTACCGCTTTTATTACTTTCCTTTTTTCTTCCTTTGTTTCCCCTAACTTCCATGATATTACCTGCCTCTCTCCTTCATTCTCTCCTCTCCTTCCCTCCCTCTTTTATTACTTTCCTTTTTTCTTCCTTTCTTTTCCCTGACTTCCATGATATTACCTGCCTCTCTCCTTCATCCTCTCCTTTCCTTCCCTCCCTCTTTTATTACTTTCCTTTTTTCTTCCTTTTTTTCCCCTAACTTCCATGATATTACCTGCCTCTCTCCTTCATCCTCTCCTTTCCTTCCCTCCCTCTTTTATTACTTTCCTTTTTTCTTCCTTTTTTTCCCCTAACTTCCATGATATTACCTGCCTCTCTCTTGGAATATGCGGTACAGTTTTGGTCTCCCCACCATGCAAAGGATATTGCTAAATTAGAAGGTGTTCAGCGTCGGGCAACGAAAATGATCCCTTCCTTGCGCAACAAATCCTACGAAGAAAGGCTTTCTACCCTTAACATGTTCTCTCTTGAGAAACGTCGCCTCCGAGGAAAACTGATCGAATGTTTTAAAATACTTAATGGTTTCACGAATGTAGACAGATCAACATTGTTTATGATCGATGACACTTTGCGCACGAGGAACAATGGCGTAAAACTCAGATGTAGACAAGTAAATTCAGACTGCACAAAATTTTTCTTCACCAACGTTGTAGTGCGAGAATGGAATAAGCTTCCACCATCAGTGGTCCAGTGTAACACGATTGACTCCTTCAAAAATAAGCTCGACCGTCACTTCCTTCAACTTAATATCAACTAGAGTAGAAGTGCAACGTTTTGGAGTCTTCTGATTAATGTAAAATCGCTTAGGTTTAAGGACAGACCACCAAGTCTGGACCATGGGGTCTGTGTGGTCTGATTTTCTATGTAAATCTATGTAAATCTCCTTCATTCTCTCCTCTCCTTCCCTTCCTCTGTTATTACTTTCCATTTTTTTCTTCTTTTCACATTCTTCATTTCCATAATATTACCTACGCATAACGTCCTCTCCTATCCTTCCCTCTCTCCATTATTAGTTTCCATATGTTTCTTCCTTTCACTCTCATTTCCATATAATATTACCTCCTCCTCCGCCTCTCCCTCACCCTCTCCTCTCCTTCCCACTGTCTCTATATATTTTTACTTTTCTTCATTTTCGTTTCTTCCCTTCCATATTACCTCCCTCTCTCTCCTTCATTATTTTCTCTCCTTTACTCCCTCCATATGTCCCTTCCCCTTCCTCACTTACTCCGCTCCCCTACTCCCTTCCTCGCTTCTTCCCTCTCCTACCTATCCACTCCCTTCACCGACAGAGTAGCTTCTTCCACAAGGTTACGGAGCACCCAGACGGACAGACAGACAAAGAGACAGATAGAAAGACAGACAGGAGGGAAAAATAAAAGATGTGGAGAAAAATATGATTGGAAAGTTGAAGATGTAGAGAAAAGATTTAAAAGATGAAAGAAATGGACTAAGAAAAATTCGACGCAAGAAATGGAATGGAAAAGGAAGAGAAGGAAAGAAGGAAGGGAAGAGAGGCATACAGACAAACAACGAACACACACACACACACACACACACACACACACACACACACACACACACACACAACTTCGGGCCAAGGAAAAAGAAATATGGACACGGCAAATCTTCCTCCTCTTGGTCTCTCTTTTCAGTGGGCGTTATTTACTGCAGCAGACGCTCAGTTTTCGCCTTAAGGACCGCACTAATGGCGACAGGAGCTTCACTAGGGGCAGGTGTAAGGCGATGAGGTCAACCACGGGTGTTTAATGAGAGGTGAATGCCCGGGAGGTGTGACATGTCTGATACACGTCACCCCAAGACACGTTACAAACACAAGCAAAACATGTTATTATTCTTGTATGTTTTTTGTTAATATTTGTTGGACAGAGATATGATATAATGATAAATAGATAAGAGAGAGATAGAGATGGATAGGCATACACACAAATTGATATACAGATAGATGCTTAGATAGATAGATAGATGTAAATTATTTGATAGTTGGACAGAGACATAAAAAGACATTGATAAGGCCAAGTACTAAACAAAACAAAAAAGACCTTTTTCAAAACAATACTCATACAAAGAAGACGCGAGATACTCAACTAAATATCCCTTTATATATTTCTGCTATAATCTGTTGAACCGAAATAAGATAAATAGACATATAGATAGATAGATAGCCTTATAACAACATAGACGGTAAAATAAAGGAAAATTCCCATATATACTTTTCTTCCAGT
Organism: Eriocheir sinensis; assembly: GCF_024679095.1. Lineage (NCBI taxonomy): Eukaryota > Metazoa > Arthropoda > Malacostraca > Decapoda > Varunidae > Eriocheir > Eriocheir sinensis. Next base: position 43,044 of record NW_026111003.1, on the reverse strand, counting down.
TCTACAAAATTACAATAAGCAACACCCACGAAATAAAACAAATAGGCAAAGATAAAAATACAAATAGATATAGATAGATAAATGGATAGATAGATAGGTAGAAATAGATAGATGAATTAAAATAGTAATGCACAGATAGATAAACAGGAACAGTAAAACAAAAACTCTCACTTACCGTTTTCTTTTCTTAGCAGTGAGGGTTCCTGGTGGTGGTGGAAATGGTGGTGGTGGTGGTGGTGGTGGTGTTTGTGGTCGTTGTTGTTGTGGTTGTGGTGGTGGTGGCGGTGTTTGTGGTTGTGGTGGTGGTAGTTGTGGTGGTGGTGATGAAACACAGTGAGGGCTATCGAGTCCTGCCCTGTTTGACCCCCCACCACCACACACCTGCCACACACCTGTTCTTGTTCCTCCCTGCACACACCTGAAAAGAGATTAAACAATTTATATACAGTCATACACCTAAGCTTATCTCATTTCACTAAACTAATCTTATTTCACCTCATCTCACCTATTTTAACCTAATTTTATCTCACATTAACCTTACCTGCCCAAACTTTACCTAATCTCGTCTAACCTACTTATCTTACTTAATCTCATCTCACCTAACCTCACCTGTCCTAACCTAACCTAATCTTGCTTCACTTCTATCCTAACTTTACCTAACCTCATCTAACCTCACTAATCTCATCTCACCTAACCTCACCTGTCCTAACCTAACCTAATCTTGCTTCACTACTATCTTAACTTCACCTAATCTTATCTTACCGAGCCTCTCAAAACTTAACCGAATCCTAACTCATTTCCCCTATCCTAACCTAACCTATTCTTATTTCACCTCACCTCTCCTATCCTAACCTGACCTATCCTAACCTGGGGTCGTCTAATTATTCCTAGCCTAACTAACCTAACCTAACCAAGCTCATCTAACCGAATCTAACTTATTCAAAATCAAACCAAACCAAAAAAGCCAAATTCAGCCCAAGTCTTGCATATCCTGACCGCAAAATCAGACCAAACCTAACCACACCTAACCTAACCTAACCTAACCTATTAAAGCCTTGCATAACCTAATCTGCCACATACCGGTTTTGATCACCTGTCTGAGTAAAAAAAAATCGACAAAAACAAAACAAAACAAACCTAACCTAATCTAATCTAACCGCCTTGCATAACCTAATCTGCCACATAGTACCGGTTTTGATCACCTGTCTGAGAGTCAAAATAAGAATTCGGCAAAAACAAAACAAATCAAACCAAACCAATCCTAGCCTAAGCTAACCTGCTCTACATATGCATAACCTAGTCTACCACACACCGATTCTGATCCCCTGCCTGAGGTTAAAAAAAAAAAAATCATTAATGGAGACAGCGTTAAAAGTTCCCCGCGATGAAGTATTACGCTAACACTTTTGTAATTATGACTGGCCACTAGAAAATGAAAAATAATATAAAAAAACGGATGAGGTATATCTAAAAAAAAGAAAGGGGGGGGGGGGAGGGGGGAAATCCGCCATAATTATATAAAAACTATCGCAGTGTATTAATATAAGTCCCATAAGATTAAAGTAATCTGATCCTGCCTCGAGTGCCTAATGAATGTTCGGGGAAAGGATAAATTTATTACTGATCATGCTGAAATTTGTAATACTATTGTTCAAATCATCAAAAGGCCTGAACAGAAAATGAGATGAGTGTAAAAGATTCCGCTATGCCTGTGCAACCTTCCAATAGGCCCGTATACATTTCCAACAGACCTGTACAAATGTATAATATGCAGTCAATTTATAAGACTGAAAATTTTTTAAGAGGTATAGCAAAATGGATTGGCATGTATAATTTCAGTAGACAAGGAACCATTTAAATCATAATAATCAGTTGTAGGAAAGGAAGCGAACTAAAGGAAGCGAACTAAAGGAAGCGAACGAATGGAAGCGAACGAAAGGAAGCGAACTAAAGGAAGCGAACAAAAGGAAACGAACTAAAGGAAGCGAACTAAAGGAAGCGAATTAAAGGAAGCGAACTAAGGGAAGCGAACTAAAGGAAGCGAACTAAAGGAAGCGAACTAAAGGAAGCGAACTAAAGGAAGCGAACTAAAGGAAACGAACTAAAGGAAGCGAACTAAAGGAAGCGAATTAAAGGAAGCGAACTAAGGGAAGCGAACTAAAGGAAGCGAACTAAAGGAAGCGAACTAAAGGAAGCGAACTACAGGAAGCGAACTAAAGGAAGCGAACTAAAGGAAGCGAACGAAAGGAAACTACCTAAAGGAAGCGAACGAAAGGAAACGAACTAAAGGAAGCGAACGAAAGGAAGCGAGCTAAAGGAAGCGAACTAAAGGAAGCGAACTACAGGAAGCGAACTAAAGGAAGCGAACTAAAGGAAGCGAACTAAAGGAAGCGACCTACAGGAAGCGAACTAAAGGAAGCGAACTACAGGAATCGAACTAAAGGAAGCGAACTAAAGGAAGCGAACTACAGGAATCGAACTAAAGGAAGCGAACTAAAGGAAGCGAACTAAAGGAAGCGACCTAAAGGAAGCGAACTAAAGGAAGCGAACTACAGGAATCGAACTAAAGGAAGCGAACTAAAGGAAGCGAACGAAAGGAAGCGAACTAAAGGAAGCGAACGAAAGGAAGCGAACTAAAGGAAGCGAACTAAAGGAAGCGAACTAAATAAGCGAACTAAATAAGCGAGCTAAAGGAAGCGAACTAAAGGAAGCGAACTAAAGGAAGCGAACTAAAGGAAGCGAACTAAAGGAAGTGAACTAAAGGAAACGAACTAAAGGAAGCGAACTAAAGGAAGCGAACTAAAGGAAGCGAACTAAAGGAAACGAACTAAAGAAGGAACTAAAGGAAGGAACTAAAGAAGCGAACTAAATAAGGAACTAAAGGAAGCAAACTAAAGGAAGGAACTAAAGGAAGGAACCAAAGAAGGAACTAAAGAAGGAACTAAAGGAAGCGAACTAAAGAAGGAACTAAAGGAAGCGAACTAAAGAAGGAACCAAAGGAAGGAACCAAAGAAGCGAACTAAAGGAAGTGAACCAAAGAAGGAACTAAAGGAAGCGAACTAAAGAAGCGAACTAAAGGAAGCGAACTAAAGAAGCGAACTAAAGGAGGCTAACTAAAGGAAGCAAACTAAAGGAAGGAACTAAAGAAGGAACTAAAGGAAGCGAACTAAAGGAAGGAATTAAAGCAGCGAACTAAAGGAAGCGAACTAAAGGAAGCGAACTAAAGGAAGCGAACTAAAGAAGCGAACTAAAGGAAGGAACTAAAGAAGGAACTAAAGGAAGGAACTAAAGGAAGGAACTAAAGGAAGCGAACTAAAGGAAGCAAACTAAAGAAGAGAACTACAGGAAGCGAACTAAAGGTAGCGAACTAAAGGAAGCGCACTAAAGGAAGCGAACTAAAGGAAGCGAACTAAAGGAAGCGAACTAAAGAAGAGAACTAAAGGAAGCGAACTAAAGGAGGCGAACTAAAGGAAGCGAACTAAAGGAAACGAACTAAAAGAGGCGAACCAAAGACGCGAACTAAAGAAGAGAACTAAAGGAGGCTAACTAAAGGAAGGAACTAAGGAAGGAACTAAAGGAAGGAACTAAAGGAAGGAACTAAAGGAGGCGAACTAAAGGAAGCGAACTAAAGGAAGCGAACTAAAGGAAGCGAACTAAAGGAAGTGAACTAAAGAAGCGAAGTAAAGGAAGTGAACTAAAGAAGCGAACTAAAGGAAGCAAACTAAAGGAAGCGAACTAAAGGAAGCAAACTAAAGAGAACTACAGGAGGCGAACTAAAGGAAGCGAACTAAAGGAAGCGAACTAAAGGAAGCGAACTAAAGGAAGCGAACTAAAGAAGAGAACTAAAGGAAGCGAACTAAAGGAGGCGAACTAAAGGAAGCGAACTAAAAGAAACGAACTAAAGGAGGCGAACTAAAGAAGCGAGCTAAAGAAGAGAACTAAAGGAGGCTAACTAAAGGAAGCGAACTAAAGAAGCGAACTAAAGGAAGCGAACTAAAGGAAGCGAACTAAAGGAGGAGAACTAAAGGAAGCGAACTAAAGGAACCGAACTAAAGGAAGCGAACTAAAGGAGGCGAACTGAAGGAAGCGAACTAAAGGAAGCGAACTAAAGGAGGCGAACTGAAGGAAGCGAACTAAAGGAAGCGAACTAAAGGAGGCGAACTAAAGGAAGCGAACTAAAGGAGGCGAACTAAAGGAAGCGAACTAAAGGAGGCGGACTAAAGGAAGCGAACTAAAGGAAGCGAACTAAAGGAGGCTAACTAAAGGAAGCGAACTAAAGGAAGCGAACTAAAGGAAGCGAACTAAAGAAGTGAACTAAAGAAGCGAACTAAAGGAGGCGAACTAAAGGAGGCGAACTTAAGGAAGCGAACTAAAGGAAACGAATTAAAGAAAGCGAACTAAAGGAAGCGAACTGAAGGAAGTGAACTAAAGAAGCGAACTAAGGGATGCGAACTAAAGAAGCGAACTAAAGGAAGTGAACTAAAGAAGCGAACTAAAGGAAGCGAACTAAAGGAAGTGAACTAAAGAAGCGAACTAAAGGAAGTGAACTAAAGAAGCGAACTAAAAGAAGCGAACTAAAGAAAGCGAACTAAAGGAAGCGCACTAAAGGAAGCGAACTAAAGGAAGCGAACTAAAGAAGCGAACTAAAGGAAGCGAACTAAAGGATGCGAACTAAAGAAGCGAACTAAAGGAGGCTAACTAAAGGAAGGAACCAAAGAAGCCAACTAAAGGAAGCGAACTAAAAAAGCGAACTAAAGGAGGCTAAATAAAGGAAACAAACTAAAGGAAGCGAACTAAAGAAGCGAACTAAAGGAAGCGAACTAAAGAAGCCAACTAAAGGAAGCGAACTAAAGAAGCCAACTAAAGGAAGCAAACTAATGAAGCGATCTAAAGGAGGCTAACTAAAGGAAGCAAACTAAAGAAGCGAACTAAAGGAAGCGAACTAAAGGAAGCGAACTAAAGAAGCGAACTAAAGGAAGCGAACTAAAGGAAGCGAACTAAAGAAGCGAACTAAAGGAAGCGAACTAAAGAAGCGAACTAAAGGAGGCTAACTAAAGGAAGCAAACTAAAGGAAGCGAACTAAAGAAGCGAACAAAAGGAAGCGAACTAAAGAAGCGAACTAAAGTAGGCTAACTAAAGGAAGCAAACTAAAGGAAGCGAACTAAAGAAGCGAACTAAAGGAAGCGAACTAAAGGAAGCGAACTAAAGAAGCGAACTAAAGGAAGCGAACTAAAGGAAGCGAACTAAAGAAGCGAACTAAAGGAAGCGAACTAAAGAAGACACCTAAAGGAAGCGAACTAAAGGAAGCGAACTAAAGGAAGGAACTAAAGGAAGCAACCAAAGAAGAGAACTACAGGAAGGAACTAAAGAAGAACTAAAGGAAGCGCACTAAAGGAAGCGAACTAAAGGAAGCGAACTAAAGGAAGCGAACTAAAGAAGAGAACTAAAGGAAGCGAACTAAAGGAGGCGAACTAAAGGAAGCGAACTAAAGGAAACGAACTAAAAGAGGCGAACTAAAGAAGCGAACTAAAGAAGAGAACTAAAGGAGGCTAACTAAAGGAAGCGAACTAAAGAAGCGAACTAAAGGAAGCGAACTAAAGGAAGCGAACTAAAGGAGGCGAACTAAAGGAAGCGAACTAAAGGAAGCGAACTAAAGCACCCTACATAACGTATCGAACAAAAAGAAGAGAACTTAAGGATGCGAACTAAAGGAAGCGAACTAAAGGAGGCGAACTGAAGGAAGCGAACTAAAGGAAGGAACTAAAGGACGCGAACTAAAGGAAGGAACCAAAGGAGGCGAACTAAAGGAAGCGAACTAAAGGAGGCGAACTAAAGGAAGGAACTAAAGGAAGCGAACCAAAGAAGGAACTAAAGGAGACTAACTAAAGGAAGGAACTAAAGGAAGGAACTAAAGAAGTGAACTAAAGAAGGAACTAAAGGAAGCGACCAAAAGGAGGCGAACTTAAGGAAGGAACTAAAGGAAACGAATTAAAGGAAGGAACTAAAGGAAGCGAACTGAAGGAAGTGAACCAAAGAAGGAACTAAGGATGCGAACTAAAGAAGTGAACTAAAGGAAGTGAACTAAAGAAGCGAACTAAAGGAAGCGAACTAAAGGAAGTGAACTAAAGAACCGAAGTAAAGGAAGTGAACTAAAGAAGCGAACTAAAAGAAGCGAACTAAAGGAAGCGAACTAAAGGAAGCGCACTAAAGGAAGCGAACTAAAGGAAGGAACTAAAGAAGGAACTAAAGGAAGCTAACTAAAGGAAGCGAACTAAAGAAGCGAACTAAAGGAGGCTAACTAAAGGAAGCGAACTAAAGAAGCCAACTAAAGGAAGCGAACTAAAAAAGCGAACTAAAGGAGGCTAACTAAAGGAAGCAAACTAAAGGAAGGAACCAAAGAAGGAACTAAAGGAAGGAACTAAAGAAGCCAACTAAAGGAAGGAACTAAAGAAGCCAACTAAAGGAAGCAAACTAAAGAAGCGAACTAAAGGAGGCTAACTAAAGGAAGCAAACTAAAGAAGCGAATTAAAGGAAGGAACTAAAGGAAGCGAACTAAAGAAGGAACTAAAGGAAGGAACTAAAGGAAGCGAACTAAAGAAGCGAACTAAGGAAGGAACTAAAGAAGGAACTAAAGGAGGCTAACTAAAGGAAGCAAACTAAAGGAAGGAACTAAAGAAGGAACTAAAGGAAGCGAACCAAAGAAGGAACTAAAGGAGGCTAACTAAAGGAAGCAAACTAAAGGAAGGAACCAAAGAAGCGAACTAAAGGAAGGAGCTAAAGGAAGCGAACTAAAGAAGGAACTAAAGGAAGGAACTAAAGGAAGCGAACTAAAGAAGGAACTAAAGGAAGCGAACTGAAGGAAGCGAACAAAAGAAGCGAACTAAAGGAAGGAACTAAAGAAGGAACTAAAGGAGGCTAACTAAAGGAAGGAACTAAAGGAAGGAACTAAAGGAAGCGAACTAAAGCAGCGAACTAAAGGAAGGAACTAAAGGAAGGAACTAAAGGAAGGAACTAAAGAAGGAACTAAAGGAAGCGAACTAAAGAAGGAACTAAAGAAAGCGAACTAAAGGAAGCGAACCAAAGAAGGAACTAAAGGAAACGAACTAAAGGAAGCGAACTAAAGGAAGGAACTAAAGCGAACTAAAGAAGGAACTAAAGGAAGGAACTAAAGAAGGAACTAAAGGAAGCGAACTAAAGGAAGGAACTAAAGAAGGAACTAAAGGAAACGAACTAAAGGAAGCAAACTAAAGGAAGCGAACTAAAGAAGGAACTAAAGGAAGGAACTAAAGAAGGAACTAAAGGAGGCTAACTAAAGGAAGCAAACTAAAGGAAGGAACTAAAGAAGGAACTAAAGGAAGGAACCAAAGGAAGCGAACTAAAGAAGCGAACTAAAGGAAGCGAACTAAAGGAAGCGAACTAAAGGAAGGAACTAAAGAAGGAACTAAAGGAAGGAACTAAAGAAGCGAACTAAAGGAAGCGAACTAAAGGAAGCGAACTAAAGAAGGAACTAAAGGAAGGAACTAAAGGAAGGAACTAAAGGAAGCAAACTAAAGGAAGCGAACTAAAGGAAGCAAACCAAAGAAGAGAACTACAGGAAGCGAACTAAAGAAGGAACTAAAGGAAGCGCACTAAAGGAAGCGAACTAAAGGAAGGAACTAAAGGAAGGAACTAAAGAAGAGAACTAAAGGAAGCGAACTAAAGGAGGCGAACTAAAGGAAGCGAACTAAAGGAAACGAGCTAAAAGAGGCGAACTAAAGACGCGAACTAAAAGAAGAGAACTAAAGGAGGCTAACTAAAGGAAGCGAACTAAAGAAGCGAACTAAAGGAAGCGAACTAAAGGAAGCGAACTAAAGGAGGCGAACTAAAGGAAGCGAACTAAAGGAAGCGAACTAAAGGAAGCGAACTAAATGAGGCGAACTGAAGGAAGCGAACTAAAGGAAGCGAACTAAAGGAGGCGAACTGAAGGAAGCGAACTAAAGGAAGCGAACTAAAGGAGGCGAACTAAAGGAAGCGAACTAAAGGAGGCGAACTAAAGGAAGCGAACTAAAGGAGGCGAACTAAAGGAAGCGAACTAAAGGAAGCGAACTAAAGAAGCGAACTAAAGGAGACTAACTAAAGGAAGCGAACTAAAGGAAGCGAACTAAAGAAGTGAACTAAAGAAGCGAACTAAAGGAAGCGAACTAAAGGAGGCGAGCTTAAGGAAGGAACTAAAGGAAGGAATTAAAGGAAGGAACTAAAGGAAGCGAACTGAAGGAAGTGAACCAAAGAAGCGAACTAAGGGATGCGAACTAAAGAAGCGAACTAAAGGAAGTGAACTAAAGAAGCGAACTAAAGGAAGCGAACTAAAGGAAGTGAACTAAAGAAGCGAACTAAAGGAAGTGAACTAAAGAAGCGAACTAAAAGAAGCGAACTAAAGGAAGCGAACTAAAGGAAGCGCACTAAAGGAAGCGAACTAAAGGAAGCGAACTAAAGAAGCGAACTAAAGGAAGCGAACTAAAGGAAGCGAACTAAAGAAGCGAACTAAAGGAGGCTAACTAAAGGAAGCGAACTAAAGAAGCCAACTAAAGGAAGCGAACTAAAAAAGCGAACTAAAGGAAGCGAACTACAGGAATCGAACTAAAGGAAGCGAACTAAAGGAAGCGAACGAAAGGAAGCGAACTAAAGGAAGCGAACGAAAGGAAGCGAACTAAAGGAAGCGAACTAAACGAAGAGAACTAAATAAGCGAACTAAATAAGCGATCTAAAGGAAGCGAACTAAAGGAAGCGAACTAAAGGAAGCGAACTAAAGGAAGCGAACTAAAGGAAGCGAACTAAAGGAAGTGAACTAAAGGAAACGAACTAAAGGAAGCGAACTAAAGGAAGCGAACTAAAGGAAGCGAACTAAAGGAAACAAACTAAAGAAGCGAACTAAAGGAAGCGAACTAAAGAAGCGAACTAAATAAGCGAACTAAAGGAAGCAAACTAAAGGAAGCGAACTAAAGGAAGCGAACTAAAGAAGCGAACGAAAGAAGCGAACAAAATGAAGCGAACTAAAGACGCGAACTAAAGGAAGCGAACTAAAGAAGCGAACTAAAGGAAGCGAACTAAAGAAGCGAACTAAAGGAAGTGAACTAAAGAAGCGAACTAAAGGAAGCGAACTAAGGAAGGAACTAAAGGAAGCGAACTAAAGAAGGAACTAAAGGAGGCTAACTAAAGGAAGCAAACTAAAGGAAGGAACCAAAGAAGGAACTAAAGGATGCGAACTAAAGGAAGGAATTAAAGAAGCGAACTAAAGGAAGCGAACTAAAGGAAGGAACTAAAGGAAGCGAACTAAAGAAGGAACTAAAGGAAGGAACTAAAGAAGGAACTAAAGGAAGGAACTAAAGGAAGCGAACTAAAGGAAGCGAACTAAAGGAAGCGAACTAAAGGAAGCAAACTAAAGAAGAGAACTACAGGAAGCGAACTAAAGGTAGCGAACTAAAGGAAGCGCACTAAAGGAAGCGAACTAAAGGAAGCGAACTAAAGGAAGCGAACTAAAGAAGAGAACTAAAGGAAGCGAACTAAAGGAGGCGAACTAAAGGAAGCGAACTAAAGGAAACGAACTAAAAGAGGCGAACTAAAGACGCGACCTAAAAAAAGCGAACTAAAGGAAGCGAACTACAGGAATCGAACTAAAGGAAGCGAACTAAAGGAAGCGAACGAAAGGAAGCGAACTAAAGGAAGCGAACGAAAGGAAGCGAACTAAAGGAAGCGAACTAAAGGAAGCGAACTAAATAAGCGAACTAAATAAGCGAGCTAAAGGAAGCGAACTAAAGGAAGCGAACTAAAGGAAGCGAACTAAAGGAAGCGAACTAAAGGAAGCGAACTAAAGGAAGTGAACTAAAGGAAACGAACTAAAGGAAGCGAACTAAAGGAAGCGAACTAAAGGAAGCGAACTAAAGGAAACGAACTAAAGAAGCGAACTAAAGGAAGCGAACTAAAGAAGCGAACTAAATAAGCGAACTAAAGGAAGCAAACTAAAGGAAGCGAACTAAAGGAAGCGAACTAAAGAAGCGAACTAAAGAAGCGAACTAAAGGAAGCGAACTAAAGAAGCGAACTAAAGGAAGCGAACTAAAGAAGCGAACTAAAGGAAGCGAACTAAAGAAGCGAACTAAAGGAAGTGAACTAAAGAAGCGAACTAAAGGAAGCGAACTAAAGAAGCGAACTAAAGGAAGCGAACTAAAGAAGCGAACTAAAGGAGGCTAACTAAAGGAAGCAAACTAAAGGAAGCGAACTAAAGAAGCGAACTAAAGGAAGCGAACTAAAGGAAGCGAATTAAAGAAGCGAACTAAAGGAAGCGAACTAAAGGAAGCGAACTAAAGGAAGCGAACTAAAGAAGCGAACTAAAGGAAGCGAACTAAAGAAGCGAACTAAAGGAAGCGAACTAAAGGAAGCGAACTAAAGGAAGCGAACTAAAGGAAGCGAACTAAAGGAAGCGAACTAAAGGAAGCAAACTAAAGAAGAGAACTACAGGAAGCGAACTAAAGGTAGCGAACTAAAGGAAGCGCACTAAAGGAAGCGAACTAAAGGAAGCGAACTAAAGGAAGCGAACTAAAGAAGAGAACTAAAGGAAGCGAACTAAAGGAGGCGAACTAAAGGAAGCGAACTAAAGGAAACGAACTAAAAGAGGCGAACTAAAGACGCGAACTAAAGAAGAGAACTAAAGGAGGCTAACTAAAGGAAGCGAACTAAGGAAGCGAACTAAAGGAAGCGAACTAAAGGAAGCGAACTAAAGGAGGCGAACTAAAGGAAGCGAACTAAAGGAAGCGAACTAAAGGAAGCGAACTAAAGGAAGTGAACTAAAAAAGCGAAGTAAAGGAAGTGAACTAAAGAAGCGAACTAAAGGAAGCAAACTAAAGGAAGCGAACTAAAGGAAGCAAACTAAAGAGAACTACAGGAGGCGAACTAAAGGAAGCGAACTAAAGGAAGCGAACTAAAGGAAGCGAACTAAAGGAAGCGAACTAAAGGAAGCGAACTAAAGAAGAGAACTAAAGGAAGCGAACTAAAGGAGGCGAACTAAAGGAAGCGAACTAAAAGAAACGAACTAAAGGAGGCGAACTAAAGAAGCGAGCTAAAGAAGAGAACTAAAGGAGGCTAACTAAAGGAAGCGAACTAAAGAAGCGAACTAAAGGAAGCGAACTAAAGGAAGCGAACTAAAGGAGGAGAACTAAAGGAAGCGAACTAAAGGAACCGAACTAAAGGAAGCGAACTAAAGGAGGCGAACTGAAGGAAGCGAACCAAAGGAAGGAACTAAAGGAGGCGAACTTAAGGAAGCGAACTAAAAGAAGCGAACTAAAGGAGGCGAACTAAAGGAAGCGAACTAAAGGAGGCGAACTAAAGGAAGCGAACTAAAGGAGGCGAACTAAAGGAAGCGAACTAAAGGAAGCGAACTAAAGAAGCGAACTAAAGGAGGCTAACTAAAGAAGGAACTAAAGGAAGCGAACTAAAGGAAGCGAACTAAAGAAGTGAACTAAAGAAGCGAACTAAAGGAGGCGAACTAAAGGAGGCGAACTTAAGGAAGCGAACTAAAGGAAGCGAATTAAAGAAAGCGAACTAAAGGAAGCGAACTGAAGGAAGTGAACTAAAGAAGCGAACTAAGGGATGCGAACTAAAGAAGCGAACTAAAGGAAGTGAACTAAAGAAGCGAACTAAAGGAAGCGAACTAAAGGAAGTGAACTAAAGAAGCGAACTAAAGGAAGTGAACTAAAGAAGCGAACTAAAAGAAGCGAACTAAAGGAAGCGAACTAAAGGAAGCGCACTAAAGGAAGCGAACTAAAGGAAGCGAACTAAAGAAGCGAACTAAAGGAAGCGAACTAAAGGATGCGAACTAAAGAAGCGAACTAAAGGAGGCTAACTAAAGGAAGCGAACTAAAGAAGCCAACTAAAGGAAGCGAACTAAAAAAGCGAACTAAAGGAGGCTAACTAAAGGAAACAAACTAAAGGAAGCGAACTAAAGAAGCGAACTAAAGGAAGCGAACTAAAGAAGCCAACTAAAGGAAGCGAACTAAAGAAGCCAACTAAAGGAAGCAAACTAATGAAGCGATCTAAAGGAGGCTAACTAAAGGAAGCAAACTAAAGAAGCGAACTAAAGGAAGCGAACTAAAGGAAGCGAACTAAAGAAGCGAACTAAAGGAAGCGAACTAAAGGAAGCGAACTAAAGAAGCGAACTAAAGGAAGCGAACTAAAGAAGCGAACTAAAGGAGGCTAACTAAAGGAAGCAAACTAAAGGAAGCGAACTAAAGAAGCGAACAAAAGGAAGCGAACTAAAGAAGCGAACTAAAGGAGGCTAACTAAAGGAAGCAAACTAAAGGAAGCGAACTAAAGAAGGAACTAAAGGAAGGAACTAAAGGAAGCGAACTAAAGAAGCGAACTAAAGGAAGCGAACTAAAGGAAGCGAACTAAAGGAAGCGAACTAAAGAAGCGAACTAAAGGAAGCGAACTAAAGGAAGCGAACTAAAGAAGCGAACTAAAGGAAGCGAACTAAAGGAAGCGAACTAAAGGAAGCGAACTAAAGGAAGCAAACTAAAGAAGAGAACTACAGGAAGCGAACTAAAGGTAGCGAACTAAAGGAAGCGCACTAAAGGAAGCGAACTAAAGGAAGCGAACTAAAGGAAGCGAACTAAAGAAGAGAACTAAAGGAAGCGAACTAAAGGAGGCGAACTAAAGGAAGCGAACTAAAGGAAACGAACTAAAAGAGGCGAACTAAAGAAGCGAACTAAAGAAGAGAACTAAAGGAGGCTAACTAAAGGAAGCGAACTAAAGAAGCGAACTAAAGGAAGCGAACTAAAGGAAGGAACTAAAGGAGGCGAACCAAAGGAAGGAACTAAAGGAAGCGAACTAAAGGAAGCGAACTAAAGGAGGCGAACTGAAGGAAGCGAACTAAAGGAAGCGAACTAAAGGATGCGAACTGAAGGAAGCGAACTAAAGGAAGCGAACTAAATAAGCGAACTAAATAAGCGAGCTAAAGGAAGCGAACTAAAGGAAGCGAACTAAAGGAAGCGAACTAAAGGAAGCTAACTAAAGGAAGCGAACTAAAGGAAGTGAACTAAAGGAAACGAACTAAAGGAAGCGAACTAAAGGAAGCGAACTAAAGGAAGCGAACTAAAGGAAACGAACTAAAGAAGCGAACTAAAGGAAGCGAACTAAAGAAGCGAACTAAATAAGAGAACTAAAGGAAGCAAACTAAAGGAAGCGAACTAAAGGAAGCGAACTAAAGAAGCGAACTAAAGAAGCGAACTAAAGGAAGGAACTAAAGAAGGAACTAAAGGAAGGAACTAAAGAAGCGAACTAAAGGAAGCGAACTAAAGAAGCGAACTAAAGGAAGTGAACTAAAGAAGCGAACTAAAGGAAGCGAACTAAAGAAGCGAACTAAAGGAAGCGAACTAAAGAAGCGAACAAAAGGAGGCGAACTAAAGGAAGCAAACTAAAGGAAGGAACCAAAGAAGCGAACTAAAGGATGCGAACTAAAGGAAGCGAATTAAAGAAGCGAACTAAAGGAAGCGAACTAAAGGAAGCGAACTAAAGGAAGCGAACTAAAGAAGCGAACTAAAGGAAGCGAACTAAAGAAGCGAACTAAAGGAAGCGAACTAAAGGAAGCGAACTAAAGGAAGCGAACTAAAGGAAGCGAACTAAAGGAAGCGAACTAAAGGAAGCAAACTAAAGAAGAGAACTACAGGAAGCGAACTAAAGGTAGCGAACTAAAGGAAGCGCACTAAAGGAAGCGAACTAAAGGAAGCGAACTAAAGGAAGCGAACTAAAGAAGAGAACTAAAGGAAGCGAACTAAAGGAGGCGAACTAAAGGAAGCGAACTAAAGGAAACGAACTAAAAGAGGCGAACTAAAGACGCGACCTAAAAAAAGCGAACTAAAGGAAGCGAACTACAGGAATCGAACTAAAGGAAGCGAACTAAAGGAAGCGAACGAAAGGAAGCGAACGAAAGGAAGCGAACGAAAGGAAGCGAACTAAAGGAAGCGAACTAAAGGAAGCGAACTAAATAAGCGAACTAAATAAGCGAGCTAAAGGAAGCGAACTAAAGGAAGCGAACTAAAGGAAGCGAACTAAAGGAAGCGAACTAAAGGAAGTGAACTAAAGGAAACGAACTAAAGGAAGCGAACTAAAGGAAGCGAACTAAAGGAAGCGAACTAAAGGAAACGAACTAAAGAAGCGAACTAAAGGAAGCGAACTAAAGAAGCGAACTAAATAAGCGAACTAAAGGAAGCAAACTAAAGGAAGCGAACTAAAGGAAGCGAACTAAAGAAGCGAACTAAAGAAGCGAACTAAAGGAAGCGAACTAAAGAAGCGAACTAAAGGAAGCGAACTAAAGAAGCGAACTAAAGGAAGCGAACTAAAGAAGCGAACTAAAGGAAGTGAACTAAAGAAGCGAACTAAAGGAAGCGAACTAAAGAAGCGAACTAAAGGAAGCGAACTAAAGAAGCGAACTAAAGGAGGCTAACTAAAGGAAGCAAACTAAAGGAAGCGAACTAAAGAAGCGAACTAAAGGAAGCGAACTAAAGGAAGCGAATTAAAGAAGCGAACTAAAGGAAGCGAACTAAAGGAAGCGAACTAAAGGAAGCGAACTAAAGAAGCGAACTAAAGGAAGCGAACTAAAGAAGCGAACTAAAGGAAGCGAACTAAAGGAAGCGAACTAAAGGAAGCGAACTAAAGGAAGCAAACTAAAGAAGAGAACTACAGGAAGCGAACTAAAGGTAGCGAACTAAAGGAAGCGAACTAAAGGAAGCGAACTAAAGGAAGCGAACTAAAGGAAGCGAACTAAAGAAGAGAACTAAAGGAAGCGAACTAAAGGAGGCGAACTAAAGGAAGCGAACTAAAGGAAACGAACTAAAAGAGGCGAACTAAAGACGCGAACTAAAGAAGAGAACTAAAGGAGGCTAACTAAAGGAAGCGAACTAAGGAAGCGAACTAAAGGAAGCGAACTAAAGGAAGCGAACTAAAGGAGGCGAACTAAAGGAAGCGAACTAAAGGAAGCGAACTAAAGGAAGCGAACTAAAGGAAGTGAACTAAAGAAGCGAAGTAAAGGAAGTGAACTAAAGAAGCGAACTAAAGGAAGCAAACTAAAGGAAGCGAACTAAAGGAAGCAAACTAAAGAGAACTACAGGAGGCGAACTAAAGGAAGCGAACTAAAGGAAGCGAACTAAAGGAAGCGAACTAAAGGAAGCGAACTAAAGGAAGCGAACTAAAGAAGAGAACTAAAGGAAGCGAACTAAAGGAGGCGAACTAAAGGAAGCGAACTAAAAGAAACGAACTAAAGGAGGCGAACTAAAGAAGCGAGCTAAAGAAGAGAACTAAAGGAGGCTAACTAAAGGAAGCGAACTAAAGAAGCGAACTAAAGGAAGCGAACTAAAGGAAGCGAACTAAAGGAGAACTAAAGGAAGCGAACTAAAGGAACCGAACTAAAGGAAGCGAACTAAAGGAGGCGAACTGAAGGAAGCGAACTAAAGGAAGCGAACTAAAGGAGGCGAACTGAAGGAAGCGAACTAAAGGAAGCGAACTAAAGGAGGCGAACTAAAGGAAGCGAACTAAAGGAGGCGAACTAAAGGAAGCGAACTAAAGGAGGCGAACTAAAGGAAGCGAACTAAAGGAAGCGAACTAAAGAAGCGAACTAAAGGAGGCTAACTAAAGGAAGCGAACTAAAGGAAGCGAACTAAAGGAAGCGAACTAAAGAAGTGAACTAAAGAAGCGAACTAAAGGAGGCGAACTAAAGGAGGCGAACTTAAGGAAGCGAACTAAAGGAAGCGAATTAAAGAAAGCGAACTAAAGGAAGCGAACTGAAGGAAGTGAACTAAAGAAGCGAACTAAGGGATGCGAACTAAAGAAGCGAACTAAAGGAAGTGAACTAAAGAAGCGAACTAAAGGAAGCGAACTAAAGGAAGTGAACTAAAGAAGCGAACTAAAGGAAGTGAACTAAAGAAGCGAACTAAAAGAAGCGAACTAAAGGAAGCGAACTAAAGGAAGCGCACTAAAGGAAGCGAACTAAAGGAAGCGAACTAAAGAAGCGAACTAAAGGAAGCGAACTAAAGGATGCGAACTAAAGAAGCGAACTAAAGGAGGCTAACTAAAGGAAGCGAACTAAAGAAGCCAACTAAAGGAAGCGAACTAAAAAAGCGAACTAAAGGAGGCTAACTAAAGGAAACAAACTAAAGGAAGCGAACTAAAGAAGCGAACTAAAGGAAGCGAACTAAAGAAGCCAACTAAAGGAAGCGAACTAAAGAAGCCAACTAAAGGAAGCAAACTAATGAAGCGAACTAAAGGAGGCTAACTAAAGGAAGCAAACTAAAGAAGCGAACTAAAGGAAGCGAACTAAAGGAAGCGAACTAAAGAAGCGAACTAAAGGAAGCGAACTAAAGGAAGCGAACTAAAGAAGCGAACTAAAGGAAGCGAACTAAAGAAGCGAACTAAAGGAGGCTAACTAAAGGAAGCAAACTAAAGGAAGCGAACTAAAGAAGCGAACAAAAGGAAGCGAACTAAAGAAGCGAACTAAAGGAGGCTAACTAAAGGAAGCAAACTAAAGGAAGCGAACTAAAGAAGCGAACTAAAGGAAGCGAACTAAAGGAAGCGAACTAAAGAAGCGAACTAAAGGAAGCGAACTAAAGGAAGCGAACTAAAGGAAGCGAACTAAAGAAGCGAACTAAATGTAGGGTAATAAAGGAAGCTAACTAAAGAAGGTTACTAAAGGTAGCCAACTAAAGGAAGCGAACTAAAGGAAGCGAACTAAAGGAAGCAAACTAAAGAAGAGAACTACAGGAAGCGAACTAAAGGTAGCGAACTAAAGGAAGCGCACTAAAGGAAGCGAACTAAAGGAAGCGAACTAAAGGAAGCGAACTAAAGAAGAGAACTAAAGGAAGCGAACTAAAGGAGGCGAACTAAAGGAAGCGAACTAAAGGAAACGAACTAAAAGAGGCGAACTAAAGAAGCGAACTAAAGAAGAGAACTAAAGGAGGCTAACTAAAGGAAGCGAACTAAAGAAGCGAACTAAAGGAAGCGAACTA
Organism: Eriocheir sinensis; assembly: GCF_024679095.1. Lineage (NCBI taxonomy): Eukaryota > Metazoa > Arthropoda > Malacostraca > Decapoda > Varunidae > Eriocheir > Eriocheir sinensis. Next base: position 26,019 of record NW_026111003.1, on the reverse strand, counting down.
AAGGAAGCGAACTAAAGGAGGCGAACTAAAGGAAGCGAACTAAAGGAAGCGAACTAAAGGAAGCGAACTAAAGGAGGCGAACTGAAGGAAGCGAACTAAAGGAAGCGAACTAAAGGAGGCGAACTGAAGGAAGCGAACTAAAGGAAGCGAACTAAAGGAGGCGAACTAAAGGAAGCGAGCTAAAGGAGGCGAACTAAAGGAAGCGAACTAAAGGAGGCGAACTAAAGGAAGCGAACTAAAGGAAGCGAACTAAAGAAGCGAACTAAAGGAGACTAACTAAAGGAAGCGAACTAAAGGAAGCGAACTAAAGGAAGCGAACTAAAGAAGTGAACTAAAGAAGCGAACTAAAGGAAGCGACCTAAAGGAGGCGAACTTAAGGAAGCGAACTAAAGGAAGCGAATTAAAGGAAGCGAACTAAAGGAAGCGAACTGAAGGAAGTGAACTAAAGAAGCGAACTAAGGGATGCGAACTAAAGAAGTGAACTAAAGGAAGTGAACTAAAGAAGCGAACTAAAGGAAGCGAACTAAAGGAAGTGAACTAAAGAACCGAAGTAAAGGAAGTGAACTAAAGAAGCGAACTAAAAGAAGCGAACTAAAGGAAGCGAACTAAAGGAAGCGCACTAAAGGAAGCGAACTAAAGGAAGCGAACTAAAGAAGCGAACTAAAGGAAGCGAACTAAAGGAAGCGAACTAAAGAAGCGAACTAAAGGAGGCTAACTAAAGGAAGCGAACTAAAGAAGCCAACTAAAGGAAGCGAACTAAAAAAGCGAACTAAAGGAGGCTAACTAAAGGAAGCAAACTAAAGGAAGCGAACTAAAGAAGCGAACTAAAGGAAGCGAACTAAAGAAGCCAACTAAAGGAAGCGAACTAAAGAAGCCAACTAAAGGAAGCAAACTAAAGAAGCGAACTAAAGGAGGCTAACTAAAGGAAGCAAACTAAAGAAGCGAATTAAAGGAAGCGAACTAAAGGAAGCGAACTAAAGAAGCGAACTAAAGGAAGCGAACTAAAGGAAGCGAACTAAAGAAGCGAACTAAGGGAAGCGAACTAAAGAAGCGAACTAAAGGAGGCTAACTAAAGGAAGCAAACTAAAGGAAGCGAACTAAAGAAGCGAACTAAAGGAAGCGAACTAAAGAAGCGAACTAAAGGAGGCTAACTAAAGGAAGCAAACTAAAGGAAGCGAACTAAAGAAGGGAACTAAAGGAAGCGAGCTAAAGGAAGCGAACTAAAGAAGCGAACTAAAGGAAGCGAACTAAAGGAAGCGAACTAAAGAAGCGAACTAAAGGAAGCGAACTGAAGGAAGCGAACAAAAGAAGCGAACTAAAGGAAGCGAACTAAAGAAGCGAACTAAAGGAGGCTAACTAAAGGAAGCGAACTAAAGGAAGCGAACTAAAGGAAGCGAACTAAAGCAGCGAACTAAAGGAAGCGAACTAAAGGAAGCGAACTAAAGGAAGCGAACTAAAGAAGCGAACTAAAGGAAGCGAACTAAAGGAAGCGAACTAAAGAAGCGAACTAAAGAAAGCGAACTAAAGGAAGCGAACTAAAGAAGCGAACTAAAGGAAACGAACTAAAGGAAGCGAACTAAAGGAAGCGAACTAAAGGAAGCAAACTAAAGAAGCGAACTAAAGGAAGCGAACTAAAGAAGCGAACTAAAGGAAGCGAACTAAAGGAAGCGAACTAAAGAAGCGAACTAAAGGAAACGAACTAAAGGAAGCAAACTAAAGGAAGCGAACTAAAGAAGCGAACTAAAGGAAGCGAACTAAAGAAGCGAACTAAAGGAGGCTAACTAAAGGAAGCAAACTAAAGGAAGCGAACTAAAGAAGCGAACTAAAGGAAGCGAACTAAAGGAAGCGAACTAAAGAAGCGAACTAAAGGAAGCGAACTAAAGGAAGCGAACTAAAGGAAGCGAACTAAAGAAGCGAACTAAAGGAAGCGAACTAAAGAAGCGAACTAAAGGAAGCGAACTAAAGGAAGCGAACTAAAGAAGCGAACTAAAGGAAGCGAACTAAAGGAAGCGAACTAAAGGAAGCAAACTAAAGGAAGCGAACTAAAGGAAGCAAACTAAAGAAGAGAACTACAGGAAGCGAACTAAAGGTAGCGAACTAAAGGAAGCGCACTAAAGGAAGCGAACTAAAGGAAGCGAACTAAAGGAAGCGAACTAAAGAAGAGAACTAAAGGAAGCGAACTAAAGGAGGCGAACTAAAGGAAGCGAACTAAAGGAAACGAGCTAAAAGAGGCGAACTAAAGACGCGAACTAAAAGAAGAGAACTAAAGGAGGCTAACTAAAGGAAGCGAACTAAAGAAGGAACTAAAGGAAGGAACTAAAGGAAGGAACTAAAGGAGGCGAACTAAAGGAAGCGAACTACAGGAAGCGAACTAAAGGAAGCGAACTAAAGGAGGCGAACTGAAGGAAGCGAACTAAAGGAAGCGAACTAAAGGAGGCGAACTGAAGGAAGCGAACTAAAGGAAGCGAACTAAAGGAGGCGAACTAAAGGAAGCGAACTAAAGGAGGCGAACTAAAGGAAGCGAACTAAAGGAGGCGAACTAAAGGAAGCGAACTAAAGGAAGCGAACTAAAGAAGCGAACTAAAGGAGACTAACTAAAGGAAGCGAACTAAAGGAAGCGAACTAAAGAAGTGAACTAAAGAAGCGAACTAAAGGAAGCGAACTAAAGGAGGCGAGCTTAAGGAAGCGAACTAAAGGAAGCGAATTAAAGGAAGCGAACTAAAGGAAGCGAACTGAAGGAAGTGAACTAAAGAAGCGAACTAAGGGATGCGAACTAAAGAAGCGAACTAAAGGAAGTGAACTAAAGAAGCGAACTAAAGGAAGCGAACTAAAGGAAGTGAACTAAAGAAGCGAACTAAAGGAAGTGAACTAAAGAAGCGAACTAAAAGAAGCGAACTAAAGGAAGCGAACTAAAGGAAGCGCACTAAAGGAAGCGAACTAAAGGAAGCGAACTAAAGAAGCGAACTAAAGGAAGCGAACTAAAGGAAGCGAACTAAAGAAGCGAACTAAAGGAGGCTAACTAAAGGAAGCGAAGTAAAGAAGCCAACTAAAGGAAGCGAACTAAAAAAGCGAACTAAAGGAGGCTAACTAAAGGAAGCAAACTAAAGGAAGCGAACTAAAGAAGCGAACTAAAGGAAGCGAACTAAAAAGCCAACTAAAGGAAGCGAACTAAAGAAGCCAACTAAAGGAAGCAAACTAAAGAAGCGAACTAAAGGAGGCTAACTAAAGGAAGCAAACTAAAGAAGCGAATTAAAGGAAGCGAACTAAAGGAAGCGAACTAAAGAAGCGAACTAAAGGAAGCGAACTAAAGGAAGCGAACTAAAGAAGCGAACTAAGGAAGGAACCAAAGAAGGAACTAAAGGAGGCTAACTAAAGGAAGCAAACTAAAGGAAGCGAACTAAAGAAGCGAACTAAAGGAAGCGAACTAAAGAAGCGAACTAAAGGAGGCTAACTAAAGGAAGCAAACTAAAGGAAGCGAACTAAAGAAGCGAATTAAAGGAAGCGAACTAAAGAAGCGAACTAAAGGAAGCGAACTAAAGGAAGCGAACTAAAGAAGCGAACTAAAGGAAGCGAACTAAAGGAAGCGAACAAAAGAAGCGAACTAAAGGAAGCGAACTAAAGAAGCGAACTAAAGGAGGCTAACTAAAGGAAGCGAACTAAAGGAAGCGAACTAAAGGAGGCGAACTAAAGGAGGCGAACTTAAGGAAGCGAACTAAAGGAAGCGAATTAAAGGAAGCGAACTAAAGGAAGCAAACTGAAGGAAGTGAACTAAAGAAGCGAACTAAGGGATGCGAACTAAAGAAGCGAACTAAAGGAAGTGAACTAAAGAAGCGAACTAAAGGAAGCGAACTAAAGGAAGTGAACTAAAGAAGCGAACTAAAGGAAGTGAACTAAAGAAGCGAACTAAAAGAAGCGAACTAAAGGAAGCGAACTAAAGGAAGCGCACTAAAGGAAGCGAACTAAAGGAAGCGAACTAAAGAAGCGAACTAAAGGAAGCGAACTAAAGGAAGTGAACTAAAGAAGCGAACTAAAGGAAACGAACTAAAGGAAGCGAACTAAAGGAAGCGAACTAAAGGAAGCGAACTAAAGAAGCGAACTAAAGGAAGCAAACTAAAGGAAGCGAACTAAAGGAAGCGAACTAAAGGAGCGAACTAAAGGAAGTGAACTAAAGGAAGCGAACTAAAGCGAACTAAAGGAACCAAACTAAAGGAGGCGAACTAAAGGAAGCGAACTAAAGGAGGCGAACTAAAGGAAGCGAACTAAAGGAAGCGAACTAAAGGAAGCGAACTAAAGGAAGCGACCTAAAGGAGGCGAACTAAAGGAAGCGTACTAAAGGAAGCGAACTGAAGGAACCAAACTAAAGGAAGCGAACTAAAGGAAGCGAACTAAAGGAAGCGAACTAAAGGAACCGAACTAAAGGAGGCGAACTAAAGGAAGCGAACTAAAGGAGGCGAACTAAAGGAGGCGAACTAAAGGAAGCGAACTAAAGGAAACGAACTAAAGGAAGCGAACTAAAGGAAGCGAACTAAAGGAGGCGAACTAAAGGAAGCGAACTAAAGGAGGCGAACTAAAGGAAGCGAACTAAAGGAAGCGAACTAAAGGAAGCGAGCTAAAGGAAGCGAACTAAAGGAAGCGAACTAAAGGAAGCGAACTACTAGATATTTATCAAGGAGGACGCAAAGCAGTACACACGAAGGGATTATTCCAGGTAAAGATTTTAAAAAAGGTATACAGTACTTTTAATCACGACTTATACTGTTAGGAAAGAAAGCAAAATTAATTACTCCATAACCCTTTAATTAAATGTACATAAAAAAAAACTAAATTTAACATATATATAAAACGAATAATAACGCGCATTATTCTTAGTGTTTAAGAAAAAAGTGTCATTCTGATAACTAATTGCTGGAGAAGAGTTTTTTTTTTTTGTTTTTTTTACAGCAGAGGAGACAGTGCATGCAAGGGCGTGAAAAAAAAAAAGAAAAAAAAGCCCGCTACTTACTGCTCCTTAATAGAGTAGAGTGGCCAAAAAGAGAACTCATATGAGGAACATTTCCCTAAAAAACACAAACCTGTAAATAACGGGCAAATAAATGTCATTATAGACTATTTCGAATTTTCAAGAGGAAAATGCAATTCTGATCGTAGGCAGCTAAGGGGGAAGAGAGACGAGCATAAGATGGTTCCCTGCAACACTAACAAAAACAACACCCGTGATATGGCAGCACTGCGTCACACCGTTCCTTCAGGCCATGTTTTGATACGTTCTCCTCGTTGATTTTTATATCTTTCCAGTTCAGGCATTTTTTCTCATTTTTTTTCCTTATTTCTCATTTTTCTCTTCATATCTTTTCCGTCCACGCAGGGAAAAATGGAGTTAAATATATACCTTTATTTTCGACCAACATGTTAACATCGATTAAAAACTATGACAGGTATATATTTTCACGGCTTTTTCGTTTTTTTTTTTTTATGGGTGTTTTCTCTGCACGCCATTTACCTGGATATGGCTGTCGTATGTTTCCCAGATGTGTGTGTGTGTGTGTGTGTGTGTGTGTGTGTGTGTGTGTGTGTGTGTGTGTGTGTGTGTGTGTGTGTGTGTGTGTGTGACGCGATTCTCTTTTTCTCTCTCCAAAATCATATGGTGTAAAATAGTCATATAACAAACATACAAAAACGTGTTACACCATATTTGCAGTCACACACACACACACACACACACACACACACACACACACACACACACACACACACACACACACACATGTACCATATAACCCTCATCCATTACTTGACACATCCATACATACACACACACATACAATCCGTGCAAAAACACCATTACCCAACCCGTTTTTAATGTGTCACCCGCCAGAACGCAACACCCATTAGACAACACAACGTAACACAACACATGTCTCCTTGTGCCTGCCTTTCTGACTTCGAAGAGAGAGAGAGAGAGAGAGAGAGAGAGAGAGAGAGTAAAAAAAAACATGAATAGCTGGAGTGGGGTGACGAAGTACAGGAAGAAACAGACAGACACAGACAGACGGACAGACAAAAAGACAAACAGACAGAAGTAGAGATAGTCAGTTATAGACAGATATTCACAAACAGACAGACAGAAAAAAGCAGACCGAATAAGATAGACAGGCTGACTGACCGACGAAAAGACATACAGAAAAAAAATAGATATACGGATACTGACAAACAGACAGACACAGGTATAGTTACAGACAGACAGACAAACAGACAGACAGACATGAAAAAATGACAGACAATATTATTACACAGATAAATAAAGATATGGATATAAGGGTAGAAACAATGATAAGGAACACACAAATAGATGAATCATTACCAACAGATAGACAGGCAACTAAATATTGAGTAAGACAGACAGATGTAGGTAATTAGGTTGACAGATTTTCGCATTATCAGCTCCCTCTTTCTAACTGCCGCCTACCCCTAAATTACTGACTCCATGACTGCATGACTCCACCTCTTCCGCGGCCTTGCTACATACGACTTTCTACCCAGGCTCATCCCTATGCTGTCTAACTCCCTCATGCAAGAGTTACCCAAGCACATCACAGATTTAACTAACACCCTAATGCAAGAGTTAGCGAGCACCTTCATTCTTTCACCCTCTTCACTAGTAAACTCTGATGCAGATTTCCTTTGGCTGTCTAATCTTTCTCATGGCCCATACTGTCAAACATTTCGAAGTTTATACACCCACATTTGACAAGGCCATCGCAGAAGTTGTGGGTAATTCCATGGGTAATTTTAGGACCCTGGGGATGGGGATGGGGATAGATGTCTAACTCCTTCATGCAAGAGTTACCCAAGCCCATCACAGATTTAACTAACACCCTAATGCAAGAGTTAGTGAGCATCTTCATTCTTTCATCCTCTTCACTAGTAAAGTATGGTTCGGATTTCCTTAGCCTGTCTCCTCTTTCTCATGGCCCATACTCTCAAGCATTTCAAAGTTTGTACAGCCACATTTGATAACGCCACCGCAGAAGTTGTGGGTAATTTCATGGATAATTTTCGGACCCTGGGGATAGCATGGCATAGCTTTTACACCATGGACGTGAAAACAACACTCGTGAGAATCCAATTAGTCCCCTATTGTGGTCTCTGGAAGCCGAAAGTGCCTGAGAATACACAGAGATTCTTGAAAAGATAAACAGGTAGACAAATATAGACAAACGTAGATAGACGGATAGATAAAAAGATATATAGGCAAATATAGATAACAATTAGATAGACTTTTTTTTACTATTAAACATACAGAGACTAACATAAAATAAAAGCTCGTTACCAATCAACAGCTTCATGGACAGAGAGATAGGAAGGTAGGGAGGTAGGAAGGAGGGTAGGTAGGTAGTTATATAAGGTAGGTAGGTCATAAGACAACTCGTTAGATAGGTAGGTGGATAGGTAGACAATTTGGTAGATGGTTATATAAGGTAGGAAGGTAGACTGATAAGGCAGGCAGGCAGATAGTTAGATAAGGTAGGTAGGTAGACAGATAAGGTAGGCAGGTAGATAGTTAGATAAGGTAGGTAGGTAGGTAGATAATGAGACCACGCGTTACCTACAGTCACTGAGGTAGACAGGTAGAGGTAAGTGAAGGGGAAGGAGCGTAGTGCTGAGTCAGGCAGAGGACGACAGATGGCGGGCGTGTCTGTCTGTCTGCTGAGTGTGGTAAGACTCAGCAAGGACGGGGTGAGGGGGGGGAGAGAGAGAGAGAGAGAGAGAGAGAGACGGGGGGGGGTACGGGGGGCTCAATGGTGGGGCAGGTGAACGAATTTAACGATTGTGAGTAAAGTTCTCTCTCTCCTCTCTCTCTCATAAAGGCTTCCCACAAAACCAACAAGTTCAAGTCGAGGTTTTAAATAGTTTCAACCCCAAGACCTGAAAGCCATGACTGACTGACTGACTGACTGACTGACTGACTGGCTGACTGACTGACCGACTGACTGACTTGCTGACTGACTGACTGATTGACTGACTGACTGACTGACTGACCGACTGACTGACTTGCTGACTGACTGACTGACTGACTGACTTGCTGACTGACTGACTGACTGACTGACTGACTGACTGACTGACTTGCTGACTGACTGACTGACTGACTGACTGACTGACTGACTGACTGACTGACTGACTGACTTGCTGACTGACTGACTGACTGACTGACTGACTGACTGACTGACTTGCTGACTGACTGATGACTGGATGAATGACTGACTGCCTGAATGAATGAATGACTTAATGACTGACTGACTGGCTGACTGAATGAATGAATGAATGACTTAATGACTGACTGACTGGCTGACTGACTGAATGAATGAATGACTTAATGACTGACTGACCGAATGACAGATTGACTGACTGACTGACTGACTAACTGACTGACTGGTTTCTTGAATGACCTACTGACTGACTGACAGGTTAACTAAAAGACTAGCTGACCCTAATTGACAGACTGACTGACTGACTGATCGACTGCATACCTGCCAAACTAACTACTGACAGACTGAATTAATGAATGATGGACAGACTCACTTTCTAATCAACAGCCTGACTAACTAGGGGACTAATTGCCCGACTGATTAATTGCTTGACTAATTACCTTCGTGCCTGCCTGCGTGCCCGTCCCCTCAGCATGCATCCCGGCGCTAATAACACACCCCCTGCTGATTCATTACCGCCTTTACCTCTGCGTCTATGAATATATGGACAGGTGACCAACAACCTGTGAAAACCACCCACGGCCGCGACACCTCATTAACCTGGCCCTTATCTCATTAACGAAACCCTTTACATTATTATTATTAGTTATTATTATTATTATTATTATTATTATTATTATTATTATTATTATTATAGTTGTTTCTGTTAATTGTTTTTGTTGTTGTTGTTGTTGTTGTTGTTGTTGTTGTTTGCATAGAGGTGAACATATAAACAATCGAGAAGAAAGTTTAGATAGCGTATATAGAAGAGATTATTATCACTATAGATCACACCTTCTCTCTTATATATATATACACACACACACACACACACACACACACACACACACACACACACACACACACACACACACACACACACATTCCTCAGCAAAATACAAGAGAAACACCAAGAAGAGGAAAAAGAAAAGGAGTGAAGAAGAAGCAAACAATGATCTCAATGATTCGCGGGGACGATGCGATAAAAAGCAGGGAAGGGGAAGAAAAGAAAGGGAGGAGAGGAATGGGAAGGGAAGGGAAGGGAAGGGGGGAGAGGGAAGGGAAGAAAAAGGAAGGGGGGCAAAGGGAAGGGAAGGGAAGGGAACAGCAGAGCACAAAAGATAGGACAAAAGGAAAAAATGGAAGGAAATGGAAGGGAATTGAAAGGAAAAGGGAGGGAAGAGGAGTGAAAGGGAAAGGGAAGGGAAGGGAAGGAAGGGAAGGAAGGAAGGAAAGGAAGAAAGGGAAGGAAGGAAGGAACGAAGGGAAGGGAATAGGAAGGGAAGGGAAGGAAGGAAAGGGAAGGAAGGAGCGGAGGGGAAGGGGAAGGGGAAGGAAGGGAGGGGGAGGGAGGGAGGGAGGGAAGGGAAGGAAGGAAGGGAAGAGGAAGGAAGGAAGGGAAGGAGGGATGGAAGGAAGGAATGGTAAGGGAAGGGAAGGGAAGGGAAGGGGAGGGGAGGGATGAGAAGGGAAGGGAAGGAAGGGAAGGGATGGGATGAGAATGGAAGGGAATGGAAGGGAAGGGAAAGGATGGGAAGACAAGGAAAAGAAGGAACTATCTCGTTAAAATTATATAAATAAAAGAAAAAGGAAAGAAAATGAAGGGGAAGAGAAGGGAGGGAAGGGAAGCAAGTTAAGGAAATAAGAAGGAAAACAAGAAGAGGGAAGGGAAGATATACGAAGAGATGAAAATAGAGGAGAAAATAAAATAAAAATGGAAGATGATATGAGAAAATGACAGATATTAAGTTGAATGCAAACAAGAAAATGATAGAGGAGGAGGAAGAAGATTTGCGAGAAAGAGAAATCAGAGGAAATCGTAAAAAAAAATGTAATTGATATAAGAGAAGAAGAAAAAAAATAACAGATGAAAGAGATCAATTCGGAAAAGGAGTAAACCGGGAGATAAATGCAAAAAAATTCAACAAAGAGAGAAAAGATGAAAAAAATAAAAAGAGAAAGGAGGGAAGAGAAGGAAGAAAAAGATGAACACTAGAATATGATAAAGATAGTTAAATAGAAGATAAAAATTGAGAAAGAGATGAAGAGAAAATTAGAAGAGATGGGAAGAGAAATGCAAAGAGAGGAGAAACGAAAGGAGAAGAGAAAATACAGAAGAGGAAAATAGAAAAGATGAAAAAAATAAGAGGAGAAAAGAAGAGAAATTAGATGAATGTAGGAAAAAAGGAAAGACAAGCAGATAAGATAAAACACCGAAAGGAGAAAAGGGAAAACTAGAAAAGAATAAATGATAAAGGTAAAGGTTGAAGAGAAGATAAAAGGTAAAAGAGTAACAAGGACACAAAACCATAATATGTAACCTTGCAGTGAAAGTATTTACTGCAAACTGTGCCGTTCCCTCCCCCCCTTCCCTTCCCTTCCCTTCCCTTCCCATCCTCCATCCTTCACTCTCTCTCACTCTCCCTTTCCTTCACTTTCTTATTTTCATCCTCTCTCCATAACTTTTGTCTTCTCATCTTTTTTTTTTTTTTACAACAAAGGAAACAGCTCAAAGGCACAAAAAAAGGAAACAATAATAAAAAAAAAGCCCGCTACTCGCTGCTACTTCCCAACTTTTATATTTACCTCCTATCCCATTGTCTTTCCCTTCCCATTCCCATCCTTTCCCTTTCTTATATTCTTCTTATGCGTTAATCCAAAATTTATGTATCACTCTCTCCTTCCCATCCCTTACATATCCATACATTCCTTTTCCTTCCTTTTCCCTTTCCTTCCCTCACTCTCAATTCGCTTTTTAACTAGGCCTCTTCCATTTACTTTAATTTCCTTTTGCTAATATTTTCCCAGTTTTCATACATACTGCTTCTTGCTCTATTAACGCCTCTTCCCTTCCTCCCTTCCATTTCCGGTTTACCATCTTTACTTCCCCATCCTTCCTTCCTTCCTTCTTCCATCTCTACTCCCTTCTACCGTATCCTTCACTCCCCTTCCTTCCTTTCCTCCCCTTCACTGCCACCCTCCCCGTACTTACTTTACCTACCCTTCACTGCAACCCTCACCTTACTTCCTTTCCCTCCCCTTCACTGCCACCCTCCCCTTCCTTCCTTTCCCTCCCCTTCACTGCCACCCTCCCCTTCCTTCCCTTCCCTCCCCTTCACTGCCACCCTCTCCTTCACTGCCACCCTCCCCTTCCTTCCTTTCCCTCCCCTTCACTGCCACCCTCCCCTTCCTTCCCTTCCCTCTCCTTCACTGCCACCCTCCCCTTCCTTCCCTTCCCTCCCCTTCAATCCCCACCCTTCCTCCCTTCACTGCCACCTCCTTCACTGCCACCCTCCCTCCTTCCTTTCCCTCCCTTCACTGCCACCCTCCCTTCCTTCCTTCCTCCCTTCACTGCCACCTCCCCTTCCTTCCTTCCCTCCCTTCACTGCCACCCTCCTTCCTTCCCTTCCCTCCCTTCACTGCCACCCTCCCTTCCTTCTCTTCCCTCCCTTCACTGCCACCCTCTCCTTCACTGCCACCCTCTCCTTCACTGCCACCCTCCCCTTCCTTCCCTTCCCTCTCCTTCACTGCCACCCTCCCCTTCCTTCCTTTCCCTCCCCTTCACTGCCACCCTCCCCTTCCTTCCTTTCCCTCCTTCACTGCCACCTCCCTTCCTTCCTTTCCCTCCCTTCACTGCCACCCTCCTTCCTTCCTCCTGCCACCCTCTCCTTCACTGCCACCCTCCCCTTCCTTCCTTTCCCTCCCCTTCACTGCCACCTCCCCCTTCCTTCCTTTCCCTCCTTCACTGCCACCCTCCCTTCCTTTTCCCTCCCCTTCACTGCCACCCTCCTTCCTTCCTTCCCTCCTCACTGCCTCTCCTTCACTGCCACCTCCCTTCCTTCCTTCCCTCCCTTCACTGCCACCCTCCTTCCTTCCTTCCCCTCCCCTCCCCTTCACTGCCACTCCTCCCCCTTCCTTCCCTTCCCTCTCCCTTCACTGCCACCCTCCCTTCCCCTTTCACTTCCTCCCTTCACTGCCACCCTCCCTTCCTTCCTTCCCTCCCCTTCACTGCCACCTCTCCTTCACTGCCACCCCTTCCTTCCTTTCCCTCCCCTTCACTGCCACCCTCCCCTTCCTTCCTTCCTTCCCTCCCCTTCACTGCCACCCTCCCTTCCTTCCCCTTCCTCCTTCACTGCCACCCTCCCTTCCTTCCTTCCCTCTCCTTCACTGCCACCCTCCCCTTCCTTCCATTCACTCTCCTTCACTGCCAACCTCCCCTTCCTTCCTTCCCTCTCCTTCACTGCCACCCTCCCCTTCCTTCCGTTCCCTCCCCTTCACTGCCACCCTCCCTTCCTTCCTTTCCCTCCCTTCACTGCCACCCTCCCCTTCACTGCCACCCTCCCCTTCCTTCCTTTCCCTCTCCTTCACTGCCACCCTCCCCTTCCTTCCCTTCCCTCTCCTTCACTGCCATCCTCCCTTCCTTCCTTCCCTCCCTTCACTGCCACCCTTCCCCTTCCTTCCCTCCTTCACTGCCACCCTCCCTTCCTTCCCTTCCTCTCCTTCACTGCCACCCTCCCCATCCTTCCTTCCCTCTCCTTCACTGCCACCCTCCCTTCCTTACTTTCCCTCTCCTTCACTGCCACCCTCCTCTTCCTTCCTTTCCCTCACCTTCACTGCCACCCTCCCCTTCCTTCCTCCCCTTCACTGCCACCCTCCCCTTCCTTCCTTTCCCTCTCCTTCACTGCCAACCTCCCTTCCTTCCTTTCCCTCCTTCAATGCCACCCTCCCTTCCTTCCTTCCCTCCCTTCACTGCCACCCTCCCCTTCCTTCCCTTCCCTCCCCTTCACTGCCACCCTCCCCTTCCTTCCCTTCCCTCTCCTTCACAGCCATCCTCCCTTCCTTCCTTTCCCTCATTCAATGCCACCCCCCTTCCTTCCTTTCCCTCTCCTTCAATGCCACCCTCCTTCCTTCCTTTCCTCTCCTTCAATGCCACCTCCCTTCCTTCCTTTCCCTCTCCTTCAATGCCACCCTCCCCTTCCTTCCTTTCCCTCTCCTTCACTGCCACCCTCCTTCCTTCCTTTCCCTCTCCTTCAATGCCACCCTCCTTCCTTCCTTTCCTCCCCTTCACTGCCACCCTCCCCTTCCTTCCCTTCCCTCTCCTTCACTGCCACCCTCCCCTTCCTTCCTTTCCCTCTCCTTCAATGCCACCCTCCCCTTCCTTCCTTTCCCTCCCCTTCACTGCCACCCTCCCCTTCCTTCCTTTCCCTCTCCTTCAATGCCACCCTCCCCTTCCTTCCTTTCCCTCCCCTTCACTGCCACCCTCCCCTTCCTTCCTTTCCCTCCCCTTCACTGCCACCCTCCCCTTCCTTCCTTCCTTTCCCTCCCCTTCACTGCCACCCTCCCTTCCTTCCTTTCCTCTCCTTCACTGCCACCTCCTTCCTTCCTTCCCTCATTCACTGCCACCCTCCCCTTCCTTCCTTTCCCTCTCCTTCAATGCCACCCTCCCTTCCTTCCTTTCCCTCCCTTCACTGCCACCTCCCCTTCCTTCCTTCCTCCCTTCACTGCCATCCTCCTTCCTTCCTTTCCCTCTCCTTCAATGCCACCCTCCCCTTCCTTCCTTTCCCTCCCCTTCACTGCCACCCTCCCCTTCCTTCCTTTCCCTCTCCTTCAATGCCACCCTCCCCTTCCTTCCTTTCCCTCCCCTTCACTGCCACCCTCCCATTCCTTCCTTTCCCTCCCCTTCACTGCCACCCTCCCCTTCCTTCCTTTCCCTCCCCTTCACTGCCACCCTCCCCTTCCTTCCTTTCCCTCTCCTTCAATGCCACTGCACTCGGCGGGCATCGGAGCCAATCTGATCGCGTGGATAAGAGATTGGCTCCCCGACAGAAAACAACGAGTACTACTCAACGGACAGCCTTCCGATTGGCTTCCAGTCACTAGTGGAGTGCCTCAAGGGTCAGTGCTGGGACCCATCCTCTTTATCATATATATCAATGACCTAGAATCAGGACTGAAATCCACAATATCGAAATTTGCAGATGACACCAAGGTGGGTGGAGATGCCCTCACAAAGACCGACTGCGAAATCATTCAGAAAGACCTCAATCACATTATCGAATGGTCGGAAAAATGGCAAATGTCTTTTAATGTTGACAAATGCAAAGTCATGCACACTGGGTCCCAAAATAGTAACCATACATACATCATGAATGGGAGACCTCTGCAAGCGATGCAGGAGGAAAAGGATCTTGGAGTCACTATCACCAGTGACCTGAAACACGCGAATCACTGTAAAAAAGCATACAACAAGGCCAACATTATGCTCGGGTTCATAGCGAGGAACTTCGAGTGTAAAACGCCAGACGTGATGCTATCCTTGTATAATTCCATGGTAAGACCGCACCTCGAGTATGCAGTGCAGTTCTGGTCTCCCAATTACAGAAAGGACATTGCTCTACTGGAAAGGATTCAACGACGCGCCACAAAGATGATTCCAACCTTCAGGGCTCAACCGTACGAGGAACGACTCAAGCGACTCAATCTCTTTACATTGGAGAAAAGACGCCTACGAGGGGATATGATTCAAGTCTTCAAGTATCTAAAAAAGTTCAATAACGTCGATTACTCCAAATTCTTTGAACTGCAAACCAACTCAAGAACTAGAAATAACGGTTTACCCATTCAGTCGAGTCGATGTAACACAGACATTGGAAGGAGTTTCTTTTCAAACCGAGTCATCCGCCACTGGAACAATCTTCCCTCAGGAGTAGTGAATGCGAATACCATCAACTCCTTCAAATATAGAATCGACCGTCATTTCGCTGCGTCGGGAGTTAACTGAATAACGAGGGGCTTCCATCTGCTCCTCAATATCGAGGTGCTTTCATCTGCTCACCAAGCCCCAAGTGGCGGTCGAGCAGATTAAATCACCCAAGCGGGCGACCTCGTAATGAGCCAATAGGCTTTCTGTTGCCTGCATTTCCATGTTTCCATTTCCATGTTTTCCTTCCTTTCCCTTCCCTTCACTGCCACCCTCCCCTTCCTTCCTTTCCCTCCCCTTCACTGCCACCCTCCCCTTCCTTCCTTTCCCTCTTCTTCACTGCCACCCTCCCCTTCCTTCCCTTCCCTCCCCTTCACAGCCACCCAATAATCCATACTACTTCCCTCCTCCCCTTCCTCTCCCTTCCCCCATCCATCTACTATATCTTTACTTCTCACTTCTCATCCTTCCCCTCTCTTTCCTCTTCCCTCTATCTTCTCTTTCAATATCCATAACTGACCCTTCGTTTTCTCTATCTATCTCTCTCCTTTCCATTCTCTTTCTCTCTCTCTTCTACTTCATCATCCATTCACAGCGTTCCTTTATCTCCCTCCTCCTTCTCCTCCTTAATTTTTTTCTTCATCTCTGTATCTATCAGTCTGTCTATTCATTTATCATTTTATATACCTCTCTCTCCTTCCTCTCTCTCTCTCTCTCTCTCTCTCTCTCTCTCTCTCTCTCTCTCTCTCTCTCTCTCTCTCTCTCTCTCTCTCTCTCTCTCTCTCTCCCCCCACGCGCTCCCCCCCCCCCTAATATAAGCAAGGGAGGTCCACACAGGTGCTTCAGTTTCCCTTTCCTTCCACTCATTCGGTTACCTGTCGTCTAGAAGTGCGCAGGTGAGTGTGTCTACCTCTGTGTGTGTGTGTGTGTGTGTGTGTGTGTGTGTGTGTGTGTGTACTCGCATCAACATTATATTTCATTTCAGTGAGTGGATGAAAAAAAAAAGTGTGTGTGTGTGTACCAATCTACGTAGGTGTACATACATATAATTATATCCCGTACGTGCAGAACTCCATTTGTGTGAGTGGGTGAATGTGTGTGTGTGTGTGTGTGTGTGTGTGTGTGTGTGTGTGTGTGTGTGCAATTCACCACGGCCTGACCACAAGTTGGACTCGCTTTCGCCAGCAGGTACCCTCACGACGTGAGCAAGTGCTCATTATCGTCGATCTCTGGGTACTGCCAGGACCTCACACACCACACACCCCATCCCCCTTGCTCAAGGGGGGACAGTAACCACTCCTAGTCAGGAAAGCCTGGCCTGAGGGGGGAACCGCCGCCTGTTTGGCCGTTAAGCCTCGCAGCGCGGCGCTCTACCGATTGAGCCACCGGAGCGTTTTGTGTGTGTGTGTGTGTGTGTGTGTGTGTGTGTGTGTGTGTGTGTGTACTCCACATATTAAAAAAAATACACTATTCCATCTCAAGTGAAACTTTCAACTTGTTTAAGTGTACGTTTGTGTTCGTGACCAGGTGTGTGTGTGTGTGTGTGTGTGTGTGTGTGTGTGTGTGTGTGTGTGTGTGTGTGTGTGTGTGTGTGTGTGTGTGTGTGTGTGTGTGTGTGTGTGTGTGTGCGTGTGTGTGTGTGTGTGTGTGTGTGATTTATGTAGTCAAGTTATGGAGATTCTTAACTGTCTCCCCCCTCTCCCATCCACCATCACCCTACCCCCCTAGCCCCCCAAACACACAGAAAAACACGTGGTAATAGAAAACGAGATACGCCCACAGGTAACAATAAAAAGGAGGAGCAGGAGGAGGAGGAGGAGGAGGAAGAAGGAGATATGACGGGGAGGTATATTAGTGAGGGTGAGTGAAAATTCCTCCTCCTCCTCCTCCTCCTCCACCACCTTCAGTAACTCCTCCAGGCAACCACATACTTCCACAATCACCTCATCCTCCCTCCACTAAGCACACACACACACACACACACACACACACACACACACACACACACCACAACCGCCCAAGACATTAAGAAAGCGGGTAATTTTAACCTTTCGAAGACTTTTTACTTTCAAATTAAGAGACCATTAACATCTGTCCACTGTCCGGCTGTAGTAGTAGTAGTAGTAGTAGTAGTAGTAGTAGTAGTAGTAGTAGTAGTAGTAGTAGTTGTGGTGGTGGTTGGTGACAACAGTAGTAGTAGTAGTAATAGTAGTAGTAGTAGTAGTAGTAGTAGTAGTAGTAGTAGTAGTAGTAGTAGTAGTAGTAGTAGTAGTAGTGGTGGTGGTGGTGGTGGTAGTAGGTAGAGGAGGAGGAGGAGGAGGAGGAGGAGGAGGAAAATAACAAGTACAAGAGGAGCAGGAACAGGAACAAAAAGAAAAGGAGAATAAAATGTTTAGAAAAGAATAGAGGAAAAGAAGAAAAATAGAATAAGAAAAATTGAGAGAAAAAAGAAAAGACGTAAAGAAGAGATAAGTAAAAGAAGAAATCAAGTACAAGAATAAGAAAAGAAAAAACATCACAAAAAAATGAAACTATATACCGACTACACAAAAAAATATTCACATCAGTTAACGTGGAAGTGATAAAATAAAACAGAAATCATAACACATAAAAATACGCAAATTTCTTGAAGTTTGAATACACTAAATCGGCAGAGAAGGAAGGGAGAGAGGAAGACCGTCATGAGAAGAGATACAGAAGAGTACGTGGGGCGAAGAGGAACGGACAGGGAGGTGTAGGGGAGAAGGAAGTGGGGAAGACCAGAGTTGAGGTGGCTGTGTTGTGTTGTGTTGTGTTGAGGGAGACCTGCGAGGGGATGGAATGGTACTGACACGCCATGGGAAGATATGAAGAAGAGTACGTAGGTGGAAAAGTTGGACAGGGAAGGGAAGTATACGGGAAGAAAGAAGGGAGGAAGGAAGGCCAGCTCTGAGGTGGTTGTATTGTGCTGTGAGAGACCCGCGAGTGATGGGATGACCGGAAGATGAAGTTCAGGACCGGGTTAGATAGAGGGAGAGGACGAGAGAGATGGGAAGAGATGAGCGGATTGAATAGATAACATACAGACACAGCACAACACAACACAACATAACTCGCAAAACTCACAACACAACCACAGCACAACACGTCATAACACATCACGCAAAGCTAACAACATAAGCACGACACATTACAATTCAACAGGACACCGTATGTATTTTCAGATATTTATTAGCCCCCCACCCCCACCCCCCCACCCTCTCTGTCTCTACACTTCTATAATCTTCTATGTTACCTCGTCCTCTTTCTACTTCTCTCATTGCCTTCACTTTCATTTTCTCCTCCTCGGGGTCTCAGGTGTTTGGGGGCTTCTGAACAGGCAGCTTATAGTGTCCGAAATCCGAACTCTCTACCTGATTCGTCTCTTATAATAATAATAATAATAACACACACACACACACACATAATAAAGCACAGCACAACACAAGCACGGCACAACACATTTTATACAGCACAAGATAGGAAACAAAAATAAGAGAAAAAATATGACCTCAACACAAGACAGCAAAACAAATACAAGTGCAACACAATGCAGTAGATCTCAACAACAAGGATCATGAGACACAACAAACACAAGAGGAACAGAAACGCGTGACGGCAACACAAAACAAAGCAACATAAACACAGAAACACAAGGGCACAGCAACACATAAACAAATAAAAAATAAAACAGCAACATGAAACAGATGAAAGTCACAGCAACACTAAACACAGCAACACAAACTACAGGAAAATAAAACACAGTAACACAAATCACAGAAAAGTTAAACACAGCAACACTAAACACAGCAACACAAACCTCAGGAAAATAAAACACAGCAACACAAATCACAGAAAAATAAAACACAGCAACACAAAACACAAAAAAATGAAACACAACACACTACAAAAAGAAAACAGCAAGATCAAACAGATTACAAGACAGAGTAAAACAAAACACAGCACTACGCAACACACAGCAACACCGCAACACACACACACACACACACACACACACACACACACACACAGACACACAGGAGGCTGATAAGAGGGAGTTCGTTGGTCCTTATCTCCCTTGTTTAATGCTGCAGTCTTTCCTACCTTTCCTCCATTATTCCTTTACCTCTTCCCTCCTTTATCTCATGTCTTTCCTCGCTCCTTCCACCCCCCTCTTCCTCCTTTTTTTCCTTTTCTTTCTCTGTTTTTTCCTTCCTTTCATCTGTCTCCTCTTTCCTAACTCCTGATTCCTCCTCCTCCTTTTTTCTTTTTTTGCCTTTCCTCTTTCATGCCTTCATCTTTCCCTTCCTAACTCATTACTTTTTGATTTGTTTCCTTCTTTTCTTCTTTTTCTGTTTCTATTCTGTATATTCCCACATTCGTACCATTTAGTACCTCCCTTTTACTTATTTTTCTTCATTCTCCCTTTGTACCTTATCTTATTTTAGCTCATTTTCCTCCAGCTTCCTCCTCCTCCATCTGTCTTCCCTTTCTTCCTTTCATTTCCTTCTACGTTACGTTCTCTTTACTTTTCTCCCCCTCCCTCTATTTATCTTCCTCTCTCCTCTTCCTTCATTCAATATATCTTTTATCTCTCTTCGTTTACGCTTGCCTTGCTTCCCCCTTTCTCTTTCCTTCTATTTGCCTCCTTTTCCATCCCTAACCTTTTCTTTTTCACTTTTTGATATCCTCCTTTTGTTTCTTCATCAATTCGTTTCCTCCTTTATCTCCTCATTTTATATTTCCTTCCTCTATACATTCTTTTCTTTCTCCCTTTATATATCCACTCCTCCTCCACTCGTTTATTTATTCAGTTATTCCTCTCTTCCTTCTTTCTTTTTTCCTTCCTTTTTACCTACCTGGCTATCTACTAATTTACCTAACTCTCTACAGACCTTCATACATGCATACATACAAACAAACAAACATACATACATACATACATACATACATACATATCTACCTACATTCATTCATTCATTCATTCATTTACTTCCCAGTCCTTCCTTCCTTCCTTCTTTCCTTTCCCCTTACCTTCCTTCCTTACTGCCTTCCTTCCTCCCTTCCCTCCGAGCTAAAGAATCCCGCGAGGCGTTTTATAATTACATTACATAATTGCCAATTTTTTTCCTCCCATTAAAACCATCCTTCTAAAATGTTAATCAAGTCTCTCTCTCTCTCTCTCTCTCTCTCTCTCTCTCTCTCTCTCTCTCTCTCTCTCTCTCTCTCTCTCTCTCTCTCTCTCTCTCTCTCTTCTTTTTCTTTTTCTTTCTTTTTAAATCTTATAGTGCAATTTGATACAAATATGTCGATGAGCAGGGCAGCAACGGCCCACACAGTTCTCTCTCTCTCATTACGGTGTGCAGAGGTTAGGTTTCTACAGGTGTAATTATATGCATCTCTCTCTCTCTCTCTCTCTAAATCTCTCTCTCTCTCTCTCTCTCTCTCTCTCTCTCATTACGGTTTGCAGAAATTAGGTTTTCACGGGTAATTATACGCATCTCTCTCTCTCTCTCCCACCGTCAGTGGTCCAGTGTAACACGACTGACTCCTTCAAAAACAAGCTCGACCGTCACTTCCTTCAACTTTATATCAACTAGAGTTGAAATGCATCGTTTTGGAGCCTTCTGATTAATGTAGAATCACTCAGGTTTAAGGACAGACCACCTAGTCTGGACCATGGGGTCTGTGTGGTCTGATTTTCTATGCAAATCTATGTAAAACAAAATATTGACCGCTATCTCCTCCGTCTAAATGTTCACTAGGTCAGTTTCAACGCCAGGCTATGGTGGCCGCATCAACTGTCAGACCACCTAGTTTGGGCCTTAGGGCCTGTGTGGTCTGGTTATCTATGTAATTCTATAAGTTCTCTCTCTCTCTCTCTCTCTCTCTCTCTCTCTCGTGACGGATGGGTTCTGAGGGAGACCAAATGATAATGCTTATGTGACCTTGTGTGACCACGAGTCCTGTGTGTGTGTGTGTGTGTGTGTGTGTGTGTGTGTGTGTGTGTGTGTGTGTGTGTGTGTGTGTGTGTGTGTGTGTGTGTGTGTGTGTGTTTCGCTGATTTGCATTTTCAGGGTTTTGTTTGTTGTTGATTGTTTCTTACGTTTATTGCCTGTCTGTTTGTGTATTTGTTTGTCTATTTGTTTATCTATCTGTCTGTGTACTAGTCTATCTGTATATTCACCTGTCTATATCTATCTATCTATCTCTCTATCTATCTATCTATCTGCATTTATCTGTCCACTTATATATCTATCAATCTGAACACGTAAGCAAGTTCTCTCTCTCTCTCTCTCTCTCTCTCTCTCTCTCTCTCTTCTCTCTCTCTCTCTCTCTCTCTCTCTCTCTCTCCGTTAATTACCACTCTCACGGCGACTCATTAAGGCCAGGTAGGATGCAAGCACCCTCCCACCTACCTGTGACCACCTCTTGCATAAGTAAAATGAGGAGGAGGAGGAGGAGGAGGAGGTGGTGGTCAAGATGGTGGTGGTGGTGTTGGTGGTGTTGGTTGAGGAGGAGGAGGAGGAGGAGGAGGAGGAGGAGGAGGAGGAGGAGGAGGAAGAAGAAAAGGAAAATGAAGAAGAAGAAGAAGAAGAAGAAGAAGAAGAAGAAGAGAAGTTGAAGAAGAGTTGAAGAAGAAAAGAAAAAAGAAAAGAAAAAGAAAAATAAGATGAAGAAGACGAAAAAGAAGAAGAGTAAGAACAAGAAGAAGAAAAAAAAAATTAAGAAAATACGAGGAATAGGGGAGGAGGCGGAGGGAGGAGGGAGGACAGGGAAAATAAGAAGAGGAAAGACGAAGGTGCTTTTGGGAATTGGAAGGAAGTCACACATGAAGGAAGGGAGGGAGGGAGGGAGGGAAGGAGGGAGGGAGAGAAAGGAAGGAGGGACGGAGGGAGGAGGAAGGAAGGTGAGTGAAAATAATGGCATGTGCAGGTTAGTTTCACCATCATGCAACAGTGGTGCTGTGTGTGTGTGTGTGTGTGTGTGTGTGTGTGTGTGTGTGTGTGTGTGTGTGTGTTTGTGTCAGAGAGAGAGAGAGAGAAGGGGGAGGAGGACTCATATTCACTAATGGGGCATACATCAGAAAACATCTCTCTCTCTCTCTCTCTCTCTCTCTCTCTCTCTCTCTCTCTCTCTCTCTCTCTCTCTCTCTCTCTCCTCTCTCTCTCTCCCTCTCTCCTGCCCTTGCGCTTCCTTCCTTGCCTTTCCTCCCTTCCTCCTTTCCTCCCGCACCTCCCACTTCACTTTGCCGTTCTCCAAATAATTACATGGTTTCTCTCCTCCCCTCCCCCTCCCTCCCCGCCTTCCCCCCTCTTTCCCCTCCTCTCCCTCCTTCCCCTATCTCTTCTCTACCTCCCTTTATTTACCTCCATCTACCTCTCCTTCATTTATTTTAAGCATCTTCTTTCCTCTCCTCTATTCCTACTTATATCCCTCCTCCCTACTCTTTTTTTTTTCCTTGCATCTTCACTCTTTCCTTTCTTTCGTCTCTCTCCTATCCTTTTTAACTCCTTTCTTTTGTCTCCCTTCTCTTAGTTTCTCTCCCCTTCTCTCCTATCTCTACTTCCCTCCTCTCCTTTTTTTCTACTTATCTTCTGGCTATTTATTTTCTCCTTTCTTTCACCTTCTTACACTCTCTCCTTTTTTTCTATTCTGCTTCTCTTTATTCTTCTCTCTTTCTCCCCTCGTGTATCTTGTATCTTGCCTCCCTTCCTTTAACTTCCATTCCTTTATCTCTCTCTCTCTCCTCTCTCTCTCTCCTCTCTCTCTCTCTCTCTCTCTCTCTCTCTCTCTCTCTCTCTCTCTCTCTCTCTCTCTCTCTCTTACCTCCCTACATGTCTCCTCCTTCCATCTCGTTCTGTCACTTCCTTTTAAAACTGAACATCAAATTGGAACACTCATAGGCACGGGTAATAATAATCATAATAATAATAATAATAATAATAATAATAATAATAATAATAATAATAATAAGGATAGCAGTGGCACCTGAGTCCTCTTACCTGTCTTTAATGAGCTAGCTACCTGCGCTATCACGTCCCTTCCTTCCTTCCTTCCTTCCTTCTCATTATTTATCTGAGGACACACGAGAGGAGGAAAAGGCAAGAGACGTAGCAGCATCTCTCTAATAACATTATGCTAGCGATACGTGAGCAGGTAACATATATGAGAGCCCAGAGAGGAAGGACAGGTGTGTGTGTGTGTGTGTGTGTGTGTGTGTGTGCGTGTGTGTGTGTGTGTGTGTGTGTGTGTGTGTGTGTGTGTGTGTGTTGTGTGTGTGTGTGTGTGTGTGTGTGTGTGTGTGGGTGGGAGGGAATGAAAGAAAGGAATGTAAACAGGTGTGTGTGATTGGAGGAAGAAAGGGAGAGTGGGAAAGTGCAGGTGTAATGTTGGATGGAGGGAGGGAAGGAGGAAGGGAAGGGAGAGGAGGGAGGGAAGGATGGAGAGTACGGATGTGTAGGTTAAGAGAGTAGGAAGGAAGAAGGAGAGAATGAAGTGGTAGAGCAGAGGGAAGGAGAAATATAATGAGGCCAAACAAACAGAAGGAAGATACAGAGGAAGAAATATATAAGGGAGGCAGAAAGGAGGAAAGGAAGGAAGGAAGTAGGGAGGGAGAAAATGAAGGAGAGTATAGGTGGAAGGGAGGGAGAGGGGAAGGAAGGAAAGCAAGCAGGAAAAAAAGAAGGGAGGAAGGAAAAATATGGAAGAAAGAGTGAAAAGGAGATGGGCGGAGGGAATGTGCGGTAGGAGTTATGGAGGAAAGGAAAGAGGAAGGACAAAGAAGAAGAAAGGAAGGAAGGAAGGAAGAGAAGAAGGAAGGAAGAAGAGAGATAGGGAGAGAGAAAGAAACAAACGAAGGCATGAAGAATGAAGCTTGGAGAAGAAGGAAGGAGAGAAGAAAGGCGGAGTGAATGAATGAATGGAGGAAGGAAGGAAGGAGAGGATGAAAGGAGAGAAGGGAGAGGAGGGGAGGAAGGAAGGAAAAAAGGATGGAGCTAGGAGAAGGAGGAAGGAGAGAAGAAAGGGAGAATGAATGAATAAATGGAGGAAGGAAGGAAGGAAGGAGAGAACGAAGGGAGAGAGAAAAGGAGAGGAGGGAAGGAAGGAAGGAAGGAAAAAAGGAGGAGGAGGAGGAAGTAAGGAAGGAGGGAGAGACGAACGAAGGAAGGAAAGGGCAAGATGTGAGGCAGGAGAGGAGAGAGGGGGGGGAGGGGGGACGGGAGGGAGACGGGGAGCAGATGTCACCTTGGTTCCCCAAAGTGCTTTAAACTTTCCTGCACGCTGACCATAACACTGTGTTTTCGTGTGTGTGTGTGTGTGTGTGTGTGTGTGTGTGTGTGTGTGTGTGTGTGTGTTAAAAAAGATAAAAAAAATAAAGACAAGGGTTAGACAGACACACTGACAAGTAATCGAGTTGAATAAGAGAAAGGAGAGAGAAATGCAAATGATAAAATGAAAGAAAAAAGGGAAAGAAGGAGTACAAAAAGAAAGACAAGACAAGCAAATGAATAGAATAAGAAAGAGAAATGAAAACATGAAAGGAATAAATGAATAAAGGAAAATAGAAGGAAATAAGACAAACAAGCAAATGAGCCATGAGAAAGTAGAGAAAGAAATAAAGAACATGAAAGAAAGGAAGAAAGGAAGGAAGATAGAGGGAAGGAACAGACACACAAGCAAATTAATAAAGCAAGAAAAAGTAGAGAAAGAAATAGAGAGAACATGAAAAGAATGAAGGGAGGAAGGGAGAAAGAAGGAAAGAACGGACATAGAAAAAATAAATAGAATAAAAGAGAAAGAAATAAAGAGAATTGAAAGGAAGGAAGGAAGATAAAAGGAAAGACACAGACAAGCATATTAGTAGAATAAGAGAAAGGAGATCATGAAATAGAAAGAAACCATGACAGGAAAGAAGGAATAATGGAAGATAGAGGGAAATAATGAGACAGGCAAATTAACAGAATAAGAAAAAAACAGATAAAAAATTGAAAAACAACATGAGAGGAAGTAAGGAAAATAGAAGGAAAGAAAATGGGAGAAAAAAACGAGAATGCAAAAAAAAAAAAAGAACAAAGACATACAGACAAGCAAACGAATAAAGAAAAAAATAAAGAACTGATAAGGAAAAGGAAGAATAAAAAGTATACATAAAGAAAAAAACGATAAATAAATAGAAGGAAAACACTAAAGAATAAAATAGGGCAGGAAGGAGCGGAAACAAGGAAAAGAAAACGGAAAACAAGCTACACATACAAATATCTTACACACTGCCATTACATCACGCCTGAGCCTCTACGACCGTTCTCTTACTATATATAAACACAAGTCGGAAGGCCAGGTGACAGCTGACTAAACGACGGTATTGGAAAGTGGCAAGAAACACAGCACCAAGACTACGAAACACTGCAGGGAAGGCCAGTCTCTCTCTCTCTCTCTCTCTCTCTCTCTCTCTCTCTCTCTCTCTCTCTCTCTCTCTCTCTCTCTCTCTCATTACCTACATACCTATCAATCGGTATCCTCCCTCTCTAAGCCTCAATCCTAAATAGACATATTTACTATAGTACTCAAACTAGTAAGTAAATCAGCATATATTAAAATCTCTGTCCAATTACAACTTTTTATAATGATAAGTATATATGACAATGCGGGATATAATAAACCAATTACCTAGGGAACAAAACAACTACAGAAGGAGACAAGTTAATGAGCGAATCAATTAAAAAAAAAAATGTAAGTAATGAATACCTAGGTAAATAAATATTGACCAGCGCGCGGCAACACTCGCCACAATCAGCTGGTGCCGCCGCCTAGTGCTGCCATCTGTCGCTTGGCTGTCAAACACGCGACTCCTCCTCCATCACCACTGTCACCCTCCCCACAACGCTATTCTTCATAAGCATGATTAACACACACACACTTTACTTTTTGCACTCACAATTCACTCTTTTTATTATCTCCATAGTGCATTGTGACAAAAAGAAAGTTACGGAAAATGATAAACAAACACACTCACATAACCATTAAAAAGCTACACTTCCTGGACCATTAGAA
>NW_026111002.1:0-47408 GCF_024679095.1 Eriocheir sinensis | reverse complement strand
TGATGTTTTTTTTTTATTATCTAAGACTTAAGTTTTTTTTTTAAGTACTGAGAATTTCCTCCTTAGTTAGAGATGATACTTCTAATAATGATGATGATGTATATTTTTTCCTCCTTATTCTGTCCTTGAAGATTAAAAACAAACGTGTGTAATTAATGGTAAAAGAAGAAAGGGGAATATGGTTTTGCGGTTAGAGAGATTTGTTGTTATTTTCTTTATATTATTATAGTGGTTTCAAGAGTTGCATATAGTTTTATTTGTAGTTGTTTATATTGTTGTTGTTGTTGTTGGTGGTGGTGGTGGTTGTGATGGTGGTGGTCTTCGTAGCTGCCCCCGGAAAAAAACATGAAAGAAAAAAATAATGTTGGGTGGATTATATTACTTAAAAAGAGAGAGAGAGAGAGAGAGAGAGAGAGAGAGAGAGAGAGAGAGAGAGAGAGAGAGAGAGAGAGAGAGAGAGAGAGAGAGAGAGAGAGAGAGAGAGAGAATTAAAAAAAATATATAGTCGTCGGCTCGCGTTCTGAGTTTTCGCGCTTCGCATAAAACTTTTTTCGTTGTATCGTTTAATATTTGTTTCGTGCTTTTCAAAGACTTCAGACGCGAGTTTTAGGCTAATTCCGTCCCTCTGAATATGTATGTCCCTGTTTTATCTGGGATTTTGTCTATCGCGCGCGCGTGTGTGTGTGTGTGTGTGTGTTGTGTGTGTGTGTGTATCTATCTATATATCAATATTTCTATGTGTCTGTATCTATGTATCTGTCTGCTTTTCTATGTATGTATGTGTCTCTCTTTGCGTCCATGAATATCTATCAATATCTATTTTTTTTTCTCTCTATTTATTTTATTTTGTGTGTATCTATTTATTTTATTATTTTTTCTTTCTTTCATTCTCTCTTTATTTTTTTTATGTGTGTTGTGTTTTTAGGGATCGAATTTCCTTGTCTGCTTGTATTACATTTTATTTCTTTGTTTTTCCCTCCTTCCTTTGTTTCCTCTAGTTTTTTTTTTTTTTTTTTTCGTTTCCTCGTATTTCTTCCCCGCAATTCTCTTCTTTCCCGTGCCAGACATTTTCTCTTTTTCTCTCTCCTTCGCAGCCACATTCTCGTTTTGTCTGTTTATTTGTTTGTTTCACGTTTCCAGGAACCTTTTACGGACTAATTATATGAAGGAAGAAAAACCTGAATGTATTTTGTATGCGTCGTTTTACCATACATTATTTTTTTCTTAGTTTTATTTTATTTTATTATTATTTTGTTGTTGTTTTGCAAGTCACCATTGTTCACATCTGTTTAACTTCTTCAGAAAAAAAAAAACATGTATTAGGGTTATAAGTTTTACGTCCATAAATTTTCCTCTTCCTCTTCCTCACCATCTTAAAAAATATCTGTATAAGGTTTATGAGTTTTAAGTATATATATTTTTTTCATCTTTCTCTTCATTATCATCTAAAAAAAAATGTATTATAAGGTTTATGAGTTTTAAGTTCATATATTTTTCATCTTTCTCTTCATCATCATCTAAAAAAATATATATTAGGTTTATGAGTTTTACGTTCATTTATTTTCTCTTCTCGTCATCATCATCTCTTTTCCTTCTTATTATTTTCCTTCTCCGTCTTGTTCTTCATCTTCTTTTTCATCACCATCCTCTAGGTTTTATCTTTCTATTCGGTTTTATTTTAATCGTTCTCCCCTTCCCTACATTTTCTTTTTTCCCGTATAGTGTATTTTCTATTCTAAATCCAACTTAATTCGCGTTCTCTCAGCACAGTTTTTGCATCGTATTCGTGGGATTTCTGGCTTTGTCCTTACTATGTTACAATGTGTTCAGATTTTTCTCGATGATTTCCTGCCTTTCCTGTACAGTTTTATTTTTCCTACCTTCTTTTTCTGATGTAATGTGTTCAAATTTTTTCTTTATAGTTTCCTCCCTTTCCTGTACAGTTTTATTTTTCCTACCTTCTTTTCTTGATGTAATGTGTTCGAATTTTCTCTTTATAGTTTCCTGCCTTTCCTGTGCATCTTAATTTTTCCTACCTCCTGTTTCTCGTATATTGTGTTTGAATTTGTTTTCTATTGATGACTTTTACCTTCTTTTTATTTATTTTTTCCTCTTCCGCCTGTTCCTCCTCTTCTTCCTGATGTAATGTGTTCAAATTTTCTCTTTATAGTTTCCTGCCTTTCCTGTGCATTTTAATTTTTCCTACCTCCTGTTTCTCATATATTGTGTTTGAATTAGTGTTTTTTTATGACCTTATCCTTATTTTTTTTATTTTCTTTATTCCTCTTCCGCCTGTTATATGTTCAAGTTTGTGTTTTTTCATGACCTTTTACTTTCTCTTTATTTTTGTCTATTATTTTTTCACTTATTTTCTATTATAGTGCGTCCAAGTGTGTTCTTCTTTCATCATTCTTTGTCTTACCTTCTCATTCATTTCATTTCTTTTTGTTTTATCTTTTCTTCCTCTTTTAAACGTGATCAAATATGTTTTCCTTTCACGACTTTAACCTTCCTTTCCTACCTTGTTTTCCTGTCTATGTCGTTTGAGTCACCGAGTGTGTGTACGACTCCTCTGGTCTGGAAGTGAGGGAACACCTGCGGACACCTGGCTGTGTTGTAGTTGATTAAGGGAGTTGTGACGTGTTTAGAAGGATTTAATCTTTCATTGTTGTCTGTATTTTTTCTTTTTGTAATTTTTTCTCTCTCTCTCTTTTTCTGTATTTTATCTTTTCTTTTCTTTTCATTTGATGATATTTATTATTCATTCATTTATTCTTTTCCACATCTTTGCTTCTTACTTTCCCTCTCTCTCCCAGCTGCTTCCACCTCTCGCTCCTTCCTCACTCTTCTTCCTCCCCTCCCCATGTTCTCTCTCCCACTCTCTCGTTCTCTCTCACTCTCTCTCTCTCTTTTAAGATGGAGCTTTTGAAGAGACATGTGAGAGAATATAAACAAAAAAAATGTCATCCTATCTCTCATCTACTCATCTTCCTTTCTTCTTCTCCTTCACCTTCTCCTTCTCTTCCTTTCCCTTTAATGACCTTGCTTCTGTTGTGTCCTTCCTCTCTCCTTTCTTCCATCCATTTCACTTTTAACCTGCTTGCCTCCTCTTCTCACTCTTCCTCTGCTCCTCTCTCCTCCATCATCTCACTACCTATCTGCATGCACCTCCTTCCATGCATTTTCTGGGATTCACATCTATGTTTATTCTTCAATTCAAACAATGGTACTTTTCTCCTCTCCCATCGGCTCCTGCTGTGATAGTGTACAACTTTATTTTGTTTCATCTATCTTTCGGCTTATGGCTTTTAGAAAACGAGAACAAGAAGGAGACAGAGGGAAATGAACACGATAACAAGAACGAGAAACTTCTCCTCCTCCTCTTCCTCGTATCATTCTCCTCTCCCTTTCATTCTCATCGCTATTTTCCTTCCCTCACCTTTTATTCTTTCTTTTTCCTCTCTCATATTCCTCCTACTCCTCTCCGTATTTCTCCTCCTCCTCCTCCTCCTACTCCTCCTCCTCCTCCTCTTCCCAAAAAGTGTCAACCATCGCTACTGCTTCCTTCCTCCACATGTTAAACATCTGCAGCTTCCTCCCTCTTTCCTCCTCCTCCTCCTCCTCCTTTGGGGTCTGTGTGTTGATGTTGTCCGGACCATTTTGAAAGGACTCACTTTGTCGCCCGGGTGCAAGTCTTGTTACTCATCTATATCATCCTCCGCTCATCGTCTCGCTCGCTGTCTCCTGCTCCTCCTACTCATCTGTTTCTACCGCCCTGTTGTCCTCTTTACCTGTATCTACTCTTTCTCCTTTCATGTTAAACCCTCAAGGTATTTATCGTATTTGTTCCTGCTTTCTCTCTTCATCCTTATTTACTCTGCATACCTTCCCTCTTTCTTTCCCTAATATTGCCTACTTTCTATTTTTATTACCTTGGTTTTCTGCTTGTTTTTAGCTTTTTCCCACTCATACACACGTTTTTTTTGTCTGAGCTTTTTAATCTGCTCTCCCCTTTTGCCTCTTTCTTTTCCTTTTTCTTCTGTAACTCTGTCTATCTTTATCTTATTCCCCTTCCTTTCTCTACTGACCCTTGATTTACCTTCTCCTTCTGTTTCTTCCTTTATTATCAATGTAGCTAGTCTCTTTCTTCCTTTCTCCTCCATTCTTCCTCCCTGCCTTTATTATGTCCTTTCTTCTTTATTGCCATTATCAAACTAAACGCTGTATCATTTCTATTCTTACTTATCCATAGTTGTTAACGTTTTCATCCTAATTGGCATGTGTCATTCCTCTCTGTAAGATCTGCCTATTTCTCGGTTATCCCTTTCATTCTATCTTCTATCCTACCTTACATCTTACCCTACCTTTCCTGCTATCCCTCCGTTTATCCCTACTTCCTCCTTGCCTGCCTTTCCTTCCTTGGTTTCTGATCCTCTCCCATCGATACCTTTCCTTCTCTACTCTTTCTTCCCCTTGGTTTTGAACCTTTCTATCCTTACCTGCTCACATCGCTCACCTCTGCTTAATTCTCCGGTTTCTGCTCCCTACCTCTCAAGACCTCCCCTTTATCTCCCCTCCTCCTGGTTCTGCTAGCTCCCCTGCGTTCCTACCTCCTCCCATCCTCCACCTGTCTCCCTGCCCCCACACGGCTGTCTGGCACCTGTGACGCAACATGCACCTGGCGTTCGCTAGTGTGGCTGCCCCTTGACCAAGCGGATGCAATCAAACACCTGAGTTGGCGGTGAGGCTGCGACAGGTGATGATCTGGGCAACAGTGAGCGTGGGCGTGCGGGACCTGTGTATGGAGAGCGGCGTGAGGAGGAAATCGATGTTTTGCTTTAAAGACATGCTACCTAAACCCACCTGTAATGGCGTGGTACGTGGCGGTGTTGTTGTTTGTTGTTTTGTTTGGTGGTAGTGGCAGGAGACGGACATAGCATCATTTTCACTCGCCACAACTACCAATGTCACCACCACTCACCACCACCACTGTCACCACTACCACTGCCACCTCTAGAACTGTAGCATTGCCAAAAAGAACCGATCTTTACCTTTTCCTTCCCTAACCTAACTTCCACTACCTCTGCTACTGAAAGTTCGATCGTTACCTTAATCTCTAACCATCATCACCACTACTACCACTCTACTATTAACGATCCTATTCTTTAATTCAACCAAAACACTCACCATCACTACCACCTCTACCTCTTTTACTACTGCCACCTCTGATTCTAGGTTCTTTTTTTTTTTTTTTTTTTTTTTTACGTCGCGGCTCTATAAGTGCTGGTGGCTTTTTCCCGGTGGGGCCTGATGGTCGGTCCAGCCTGTTCTGCGCAGTGTTTACAGTGGCGCCATCTGCATTGGCTCATGCTGCCCTCCCGGAGCTCATCTTTATCCCCAGAATTCAGGAGTCCGGGCTGATAGGTGGTCTTCGACAGTATGGGTAGTTTAGCCACTCGGCGGCGGCTGAAACTTCAGCTTGCGGGCACCGGCGGGATTGAACTGGTGTCTCTGAACGCGGTGGTGTTACTTCTGTCAGATTTCAGCCACCTGTGTTCCTTCCTCTCCTTTTTCCTCCCCATCCAGCATCCCATTCCCATATTCCTTCTGCAGATCCTCTCGAATCCCATCCTCTGCTGTGTATTTCCGATCCTTCATATTTAACCCGCTGTCAAACGTTCCTTTTCTGCCCACCAGTACTTCTCCTTTTCCTGTTATTTTTTTCCCAACCCACCCTCCTTTTTCTGGTCCTTTTCCTATGCCTCTTCCCATCATCTCTATCTCCTGGTTCTTTTTCCAATGTCTTTTCACCTTCCTTTCTTTAAACCTTCCATTGCCTTTTTCCCCATCCTCTCTTTTTCTCCTTTCAGTCCCTTTCTTTTCACCTTTCTTTCTCTCTCACTCACTCCATCGTTACTGCTTCTCTATAGCCTCTGCCACATCTTCAGTATTATTATAAATGTCCCTCTTCTAATCCTCCCTTTTCATGGCCTTCCTTTTTGCCATTTATGACACCCTCCACCTGCCTCCCCCTCCACTGCCTCTGTTGCCATTCACCTCTGCTGCAAACACGCCAGTCATTCCCACCTTTGCAGCCCCCTGCCATGGTGTCTTGCTTAGAGGTTTTAGGCTGAGGTTGTAGGTAAGAGGAAATTATGTTTTGGGTTTTTTATATGTAGAGAGAATTGAACAAAGTGAATTCTCCTGTTTCTGTTCTCTGCTTGTCTGTCTCTTTCAAGGTGATCGTCTGTGTGTGTGTGTGTGTGTGTGTTCGTGTGTCTCTTTCTCTCTCTCTCTTCACCTGTCACGCTTAGCAGACTCTTTACTGCCTCAGGATGTCAAATTATTCACGGGAACATGACATATGACTGCCTGCAGGTGACACCCTCCCCCCTCGATCCCTGCCCCCTTTCCCTCCTCCCACCTGGCCTTCTACTCTTCTCTCCTTCTCCTTATTTTACCTCTTAGCTATTATAGGAGTTCCTCTCTGTTTTATATTTTTTTTTTTTCTTTTCTTTCCTCTCTTCAGCTTTTTGGTCTTGACTTTTTTTTTTTTATGCTATTCCTCCCTCGTCTCTTCTTCCTCCTCCTCCTCCTCCTCCTCCTCCTCCTCCTCCTCCTCCCAGCTTTTTCTTTTTTCTTATTATTTTAGGTTTCTCCTCCTTATTTTTGTTTCTCTTTATTTAGGTATCTCTCTCTCTCTCTCTCTCTCTCTCTCTTCTCTCTCCTCTCCTCCTGATCATTATTTATCTATCTCTATCTTCTAACACACACACACACACACACACACACACACACACACACACACAGAACCCACACACATTACAGTTTCTCTCCCTATACACATTGCTGGACCTTTCCTCTCACACACACACACACACACACACACACACACACACACACACACAGGCTGACACACACACCTTTTTATACCTTTTCAGCTCTGTTTCCTGCATCACGTCACCGGGTCTCACATTAATGGCTCGACGTAGCGAACCAAGTTGGCTGCCGCGCGCTGTGGAGTGTAGGGGTGGAGTGGATGGGAACAAAGGGTGGAAGGGAGTGGAAGAAGTGGAAGCAAGGAATGGAACAGGTGGAGGCAAGGGATGGAAGAGGTTGTAACAAGGAGTGGAAGAGGAGGAAGCAAGGGGTGGTAGAAAATTAGGTAGAAGGAAAGGAGACGGCGGAGGGGAAGTTGAGAGGGTGGAAGGGAGGTAGAAATATTGGTAGGGTGGAAGGTTGAGTGTGGGAAGGAGAGAGAGAGAGAGAGAGCAGAGAGACAGAGAGTGGTTGTGAGTCAGAAGGGAAGCTGAGAGGAGGAAGGAAAAAAGGAGGTGAAGTGAGTGGGGGTGGATGGGAAGGAGAGTACCAAGGGGAGGTAGAGAGAGGGGCAGGGTTGAATCTGTGGGCTGGAGTTTAAGTTGGAATGAAGAATGGGAGAAAGTGACGAAGGGACGAAGGTTGGTTTGGAAGGCTGCTGGACACGAGGATGGGAGAGGAGGAGGAGGAGGAGAAGTAGAGAAAGGAGGAGAAGGAGGAAGAGAGAGGTCACAGGATACACACACCCTCACACACACACAAACACACACACACACACGGATTTCCAGCAGAGTCCAGCATCAGTTGTAATTGCTTAGATGATGATGATAACGACAATCACATCAACACATGCGTTTAGTCGGCGTGTCGAGAATGGCTTTACTTCATCCCGAATGCGCCGCCGCTTTCCCGCTGGTCCTTTGTGAAATTAGTTGGTATTTATTGAGTTAGTAATTACCACCACAACTACCACTGTTATCACCACCACTACCACCACTACCACCACCACCTAAACAATGCACGTGTTCCCCTACCTGCCTCTCCCTCCCCCGATGTCTCCTTACACGCGCGGCACCAAGTGGAAGATAATGGCCATTTTTGAGTGCTGACGAGAGGACGATGAAGCTGCAGGGAGATGAGGAGGAGAAGAAGGAGGAGGAGGAAAACAAGGAGGGTGGGATGGGAGGTGGAGGAAGAAGTTGTGGGATAGGCAAAGTTATGTATAGTTAGGTTAGCAGGGAAATAGCGAAACAGTATAAGGGAAAAGGTAGAGAAGGTGTAAGGAATAGCTGCGCGTGGCCTCAGTGCTCATTTTCATCACTTCGGCTCTTGGGGTAAGAGAAAGTACTGGCAAGGTGAAGATAAGATAGATGATACAAACTAGCTCGGAACCAGCGCTGCCACATTGTCGTACTCTGAGCATTGCATTTATCATGTTTAGGCTCCACGACTGTCGTACCACACAAATAACGATAGAAAATTAAAGTTATTAAAACAGTTAAATATTCTTGATTTTCGTTCTTTTTTGCTATAGGTATCGATCAGAGACTACGAAAATGCGATGCGATGAGTACGATAATTTGCCAACGCTGCTCGGAACGTTCCTATAAAGGGGATGAGCTGTATGAATCTAAATTTAGTATAAAATGCAGACCACTGACAACCCGATGATGTAGAAAATCACATATGTCCAATTTCCCCGCATATAATATCACATACCATTTGCAACACAGGAAGCAGCGAGTAGCGGGCTTTTTTTTTTATTATTGTTTTCTTTTTTTTGTTGCCCTTGAGTTGCCTCCTTTGTTGTAAAAAAAAAAAAAAAAAAGAGAGAGAGAGGACCACGTTTACCATTTCCAGTGTATACAAATTTAGTTCTCCGGAAAGTTGTGTCGATTAGTGCCAACATCCAGCTGCAGA
Source organism: Eriocheir sinensis (assembly GCF_024679095.1). Classification (NCBI taxonomy): domain Eukaryota; kingdom Metazoa; phylum Arthropoda; class Malacostraca; order Decapoda; family Varunidae; genus Eriocheir; species Eriocheir sinensis. The sequence goes on along the minus strand of NW_026111002.1, from coordinate 38,669 downwards.
AGACCTGACTTTGGAAGCGTACTCACTGGAAACAATTGGCAGAGCTGAAGGAGGCTACGAAAACCTTAAGGGTCGCATTGTAGGACATTTCGGCGCCCAAGAACACATATTTGACAAGGCTTTCGTAGGAGTTGTGGGCATTTCCAGGAGTAGTTTTATGACTCTGGTGGTAGTGTGACCCTTCTTCTGTATCATGAACCTGATGAAACAATCATTAGAACCCGACTGACCCCCTCCTTGACCTTTAGAAATAGCGGCAAAAGATCCCTGTAAACGAGTGTGGGATTCAGGTGTTAACGTAGAATCTATAGTGACATGAAGAAGCATCATTTTACATTTTTAACTAAACGAAAGAGAGTCAAGGAAAGATAAAGTAGAAGAAAATATGCTTGAGAGACACGAAGACTGCTGAGACGTTAGAGGAGAGGTTAGGAAGTAAGCGTTTTAGACAGGTGAAAATGGCAAAATAAATTGAGTATAATAAAATAATAGAACAAATAAGAAAAAGAGAGAGAGAGAGAGAGAGAATATTCCCCACCCCACTCCCCCCTTTCACACCTATATGCAAAACGTGGTAAAGGAAGGAGAGAAGCGAAGGAGGAAGAGAGGGAGAGAAACATTTGTAAGGGAGAAGTAGTATAGGCAGGAGGAGGGGGAGGAAGATGAGATGGAGGGAGGGAGGGAGGGAAGAACGTGTGACGGCCTCTGGAGGGAAAGTGGAGGAGACCAAGAATTCATTTGTTATTACCTCCGAAGCGTAGTGGAGGAGGAGGCGGAGGAGGAGGAGGAGACGGTCGTGTAGGTGGTGGTGGTGAAGAAGAATGAAGAGGAAAAGAACGAGAACAAAATGAACAACGTCAACAATAAAAAAAAGGAGGAGGAGGAGGAAGAGAAGAAGAAGAAATGTTGCCTCCTCCTCTTCCTCTTCCTCCTCCTCGTTTGTTTCTCCCTCCCACTCTTCATCCTCCTCTGCCACCTCTTGTTCCTCCTCCTCAAATTTGTCTGCTTCATCATTTTTCTCCGCTTCCTCTTTCTCCACCTTCTCCTCCTCCTCCTCCTCTTCTTCCTTCTTTCTCTTTTCTTCCTCCATTATCCTTGAGCTCCATTCAACACCTCCTTTTGTCTCATCTACTTACCTCCTCTATTCCTCCTCCTCCTCCTCCTCCTCGTCCTCCATCTCCTCCCTGACTGGTATGGAAGGCGACTCGTTATAAGATTTCGGTTATCGCGTAAGTGGATCATTAGATTAGCCATTATCAGGGAGCATAATTAATGGAATGGTGCTGTAGAATGCTAATTAAGCCCCCCAGCGAAGAGAGAGAGAGAATGGACGCGTAGGAAAGGAAGGAAAAGAGGAGCAGGGGGAGGAAGAGGAGGAGGAGGAGGAGGAGGGTGAAAAGTGTTGGAATTGGAAGATAAAAAAGTTTTCTGTATCTTTCTGTCTCACACACACACACACACACACACACACACACACACACACACACACACACACACACACACACACACACACATCACTGTTTTTTTTCTGTGTGTGTGTAGTTTTGTCTGGTTTGTTTGCTTCATTTCCCTTATATTTGTGTTTCTGTGTTTTCTGTGTATCTCTCTCTCTCTCTCTCTCTCTCTCTCTCTCTCTCTCTCTCATTAGTATTTAAAATCTAATTCTCTAATTGCGTGGCTTTCATTTGCGAAATTCAAAGTTAAGAGTTGTCCTTTGTTGTCCCCATCCTCATCCCTCCTTTTCCATCCCTTTTTGTCTCTTTCCATCCTATTGCCTTCCCTTTTCCTCCTATCCATCCTTATTTATCCCATTTTCTATTTTAACTCCTCCTCTCCTACTTCCATCACCTTTTCTTCTTTTTTTTCCTTTTGCATCCCTTTTCCTCCTAACCTCCCCCTCTCTTTTTCCATTCCTTTTTATCTCTTTCCATCCTATTGCCTTCCCTTTTCCTCCTATCCCATCCCTTATTTATCCCATTTTCTATTCTAACTCCTCCTCTCCTACTTCCATCACCGTTTCTTCTTTCTTTTCCTTTTGCATCCCTTTTCCTCCCAACCTCCCCCTCTCTTCTACCATCCCATTTTGCCTCTTTCCCTCCTATTGCCATTTCCATTTCCTCATTTCCCATCCCTTATTTATCCCCTTTATCGATTCTAATTCCTCCTCTCCTATTTCCATCACCGTTTCTTCTTTCTCTCCCTTTTTCATCCCTTTTCCTCCCAACCTCTCCCTCTCTTTTTCCATCCCATTTTGTCTCTTTTCATCCTATTGCCTTCCCCTTTCCTCCTTTTCCATCCCTTATTTATCCCATTTTCGATTCTAGCTCCTCCTCTTCTATTTCCATCACCGTTTCTTCTTTCTTTTCCTTTTTCATCTCTTTTCCTCCCAACCTCTCCCCCTCCTCTTTTTCCATCCCATTGCCATCCCTTTTCCATCACCTTTTCTTTCCTTTGTTATTTTTCCATCCCTTTCTTCCTTCCCCTCCACCTTTTTCTGTCCCTTTTCGTCCCTTTCCTTTTCCCATTTCCATGCCCTCTCCTCCTTTACTCCCCCTTTTCCATCTCTTTTTCTCCCTTCTTCCCCGCTTTCTCTCCCTTTCCATCCCCTTTTCTTCTTTCCCATCATTTTCCATCCCATTATCTCCCTTCCCTCCCTCTTCCATCCTCTTTACCTTTCCTCCCCTTCCCTTCCCCTTCCCACCTTTTTCGTCGCATCCTCCCTACTCATACTGCCCCCATCCCCATCTCCTCCCCCCTCCTCCTCTTCCCCACTCTCTCTCCCTCTTTCTCTTTCTCTCTCTCCTCCTTCATTCTCTCCTCTCTCTCTCTCTCTTCTCTCTCTCTCTCTCTCTCTCTCTCTCTCTCTCTCTCTCTCTCCCCCTCTCACTCTCTCTCTCTCTCTCTCTCTCTCTCTCTCTCTCTCTCTCTCTCTCTCTCTCTCTCTCTCTCTCTCTCTCTCTCTCTCTCTCTCTCTCTCTCTCTCTCTCTCTCTCTGTCTCTCTCTCTCTCTCTCTCTCTCTCTCTCTCTCTCTCTCTCTCTTTTAGGTAATTTCCCCACATTTTTCTATTTTCCCTATATTTTTTTTACTCATTTTAGCTCTCCTCTCCCTCCCCTCTATCTATTTTTGTCCCTCCTTTTCCCCTTCTACTTCCCTCCCCCATTCGTTCATTCATTTGATCCTATTTTTTCCTTCTCTGCTTCGTTTTTTTTTTTTTTTTTTTTAGGGGGGTCTGGAGGGTCTCAATTTTCTCTCTCTTCGTTATTTGTTTATTTTGACCTCCTCGCTCGAATATCATTACAAAGGGGTCGGAAAACAAGAGAATACTCGCCGTAAAAGATCAGGTATTTTGTTTTTCTAAGTCAAGGTTCAGTGCTTATCGGTTTCATGTGTTCGTTGTTCGCATTCTTCTTTTTAACTTTATATATTTCTGATCCTCTTTCTGTTATGCATATTTTTCTGCCTTTGTAATGTGTGTTTCTAAGCCTTTATCTGCATTTCAACCTTTCCATTATGTGTATTTCTATATATATGTATCTTAAACTTTTGTATATTTCTGTTCCTCTACCTGTTACGTATATTCCTGCCTTTATAATGTGTGTTTCCAAGCATTCATATGTATTCCGACCTTGCCATTATGTGTGTTACTCTTAGGCCTATGTATATCTCAACCTGTTTATGTGTGTGTGTGTATTTTCTTCTGTATGTGCATGTATTCTGTGTCTGTATTTTCGTATGTTTAGTCTTTAAGCATTTATATGTATTCCGACCTTATGATTATGTGCGTTAATTAGTCTTCGATGTGTGTATATTTCAACTCTTTTATTTATGTGTGTTCGTTTTCTGTACTATCATTTCAAGATCACTTCAGTCTAGTTGAGTTCACCTTCAAAGTTGGAAAGCTGACAAGCTGACGTGTTTCTTTTTTGTCTTGTTCGCGTTTGATGTGAACTCGATTAAGGGATTTTTTTTATGTTGTCTCCGTGTAAATTAGAGAAGAGGACAGCTGGATGTGTTAAGTAGTAGTAGTAGTAGTATTAGTAGTAGTAGTAGTAGTGACGTTCTTATCTTCGTTCACACTTGCGTAATAACTTTCTCGTGTCTTGCTAAGCGTTTCATCTCATTTCGCTTCATTAACCTCAATTTTGGCAGCACGCAGAGACTCACGGCTGGTCGTTGCCCGCTCATCGACATATATGTCATTTGCAATATGTAAGATGTAAAAATAAAGAAAGAATAAAAAAAGAGAGAGAAGGAAACACACACACACACACACACACACACACACACACACACACACACACACACACACACACACACACACACACGTACACGACAAGTCATATTCCTTCCCTCACAGCACTTTCACTTTTTTTCTACTGTCACCTGCAGACTCTCCTGTCCCGCGTGCAATTAAACTGTCCAGAGAACTTCTTCCTGTAGCTGCGCCTGTACGTGTGTGTGCGTGTGTCTTTGTGACCTCGACCACGCCCTCTGACCTCCCACGGAATAAAAAAACTCACAGGCAACAGGAAGGTCTGGTCTGGTCAGGTCTGGCGTTTTAAAATTGGTTGAAAGTTTAGGGACATTACCCGCCTTCTTTCACACCAAATCCTTTTTTTTTTTTATTTATTTTTTTTTTTTACTTTTTTCGTGTTTTTGGGTTTTCTCTTCTCAGTCGAATTTTCTCTTTTTTTTCGTTTCGCGGTGGGGTTTTCCTCTTCTTTTTTGTAATTTTTTGTGGTTTTTCGTTTTCTTTTTTTCAGTCGCCACGAGTAAGTTATTGCTCGCTGCACTCATGATTAGAAGATGGAGTCGCGAGTTTTTTGTTCAGGATGTTGCGAAAAATTACTCCCTGATGCCTACTGGGAGGACATGTAGGAGGAGAAAGAGGAGGAGGAGGAGGAGGAGGAGGCATAGGTGGAGGAGGAGGAAGAGGATTAGAAGTGGGAATGGTTAGAGAAAAAATAAATTAAAGGAGAATAATTCAAAAAGAAAAAGAAGGAAAAATATGAGAAGAAGGGTAGATAGGGCATAGTAACACACACACACACACACACACACACACACACAAACACAAACACACGATTAGGTAAGTTTGCCTCCATGATTAGGAAAATTGACCTCCACTATCCATAATTTTCCTTCCCTCCCTTCCCCTACTCTCCCCTACCCCTTCCTCCCTCTCCTCCTCCGTCTTTGCCTTTCCCCACTACGCATTTCAGCAGCTGTGTCACCTTGATTTTCTGTTTTTTTCTCGGTAACGAAGTGTTGGATTACTATTTTACTTTGCCACAGTTTAATTCACACCTTGCGCTAATTTCTGCCTGCATAGTGCATTACCAGAAGTGTATGAGTTAGCTACATACTCCTGACAGTTGAAAGAAATTCCCGATATCCAGAGACAGTATTCCGACAGTCATCACTACGTCACTCCCTAGACCCAACCCACCTCTCTCCCCCTACCTGTATGATCCCTCCTTCCCTTTATCCCCCTTATCTTCCTATCCTATTTTCGGGGTCATGACCACTTATCCCAATTAATCAGTCAACCTCTTTCCGTCTTTTATACCTTCCAATATAAGTTTATTTTCACGTGTTTCAGCAGAGAGTGGATCCATGTAAGTCGCTCTATCAATAAAGTCTCACTACACATTGCCTTTCAACTACACCCATTGCCTGCAGTCCCTTTCTCCATGCATCTCTTATTTTCTATTGCTTTTTAACTCGTAACATTGCTTTCAGTCTTATTCCTACCCACCTTTATCATTTAACATTCCTACTTTCTATTGCTCTTGCTTCCCTCCACTCCCTTCCATTGCCTACCCATTGCCTCCATTTACCTCTTATTTTCTATTCTTTTTAACTCGTAACATTGCTTTTTCAGTCTCATTCCTACCCACCTCTTTATCATTTAACATTCCTACTTTCTATTGCCTTTCAACTATTGCCTCAGTCCCTTTCATGCCTCTCCTCTTATTTTCTATTGCTTTTAACTCGTAACATTGCTTTCAGTCTCATTCCTACTCCACCTTATCATTTAACTTCCTACTTTCTATTGCTCTTCAACCATACGCTTCCTCTCCACTCCCTTTCACTCACCCATTGCCTCCATTTACCTCTAATTTTCTATTATTTTTAACTCGTAACGACTTTCAGTCTCATTTCCTCCTCACCTTTATCATTTAACATTCCTACTTTCTATTGCTCTTCAACCATACGCTCCCCTCCACTCCTTCCCTTTCACCTCATCATTCTATCTATTGTACACTCTCACTTTCTATTACCCTGACTTTCCATTCCTCACTTTCCATATTGCCTTTTAGCTGTACGCATCACATCTAGTCCCTTCCCTTATCTCCTCTTCATTCTGGGTGTCACGTTGCTCCTCGTTATAGTCAGCTGGTGGAGGAGGGACTAATGGACGAGACAGACCACTTAGACACTTGAGCTTACTATCGTGACCATCACTTTAAGTTTGATATATTTTGTGACTCACTTAACGAATGACTAATTTCCTGCTCTCGGCTGTTTTTTATTTGTTCCTCTACTTTAATTTTTAGTGCTTTATATTCACGTATTTATCAGTAAACCTTCTAACGATACCTAAATTTCCATTCCTTGTGCTTTCGACTTACTGTTCATATTTTGCACATTGCTGCATCCATCTCGCACCTTCGAACATTATGTGAGAGAAAATAAATAGACCTATATATTTATCTACATCTCTCTCCTACTCATTCCTTGACACATGAATTCAGAGTAAAACAAGGTTAAAAAACAGTAGAATATAGTCTCTCTCTGACCTCCAGTCTCGGAAATCGGACATGAACTCTATGAAACCAAGAACTCACTCACCCCAGGCAGGAAGGCGGGGGAGGAGGAGGGAGGAACAACAGGGATTATACATGAAAACACTCGTTAGGTAGATTGTTTTGTTGTAATTATCCTTCACCTCTGTTCTCTGGGAAGTTATGAATGGGTTCCTCTCTCTTCCTTCCATTCATTGATTTTCTTTTCTTCCTTTGATATTGGTGTATTTATCTTTAGTCTTTGTCATCTTACGTAAGGTGAAATACGGTAAAATAAAAGCTAGTAATGTAAAGTATAAAGGTAAAAGTAATTTCAATCAAGTAAAGTAATAAAAAGAAGTAAAAGACAAGAAAAATGAAATGGAAGATAAATGAAATGGAAAAAAAATGAAAAATAGAGATGAAATGAAATACAGAAAAATAAGTAAAAAAAATATATAAAACATAAAAAACACTACCCATATGCCGTCTCTCGCGTGAAGTCGGACGTTAAAACGGATGAATTAGTGGCGCTCTGAGACGCTTCACTACGTAAACACGAACAATTGAACTCCACTATTGATTTACACTCAAGATTCGCTCGGTGGCGGTAGGCAGCAGAGCGGAGGTGGTGGTGGTGGAAGTGGTGGTGGATGGAGGTGATGGTGTTGGAGGTGGTGGTGGAGGCAGTGGTGGTGGTGGTGTGGTGGTGGTGATGGTGGTGGTGGAGGCAGAGTTTCTGGTGTCTCAAAGGGAAGGTGGGCGAAGTGAGGACAAGAGGAGGAGGAGGAGGAGGAGGAGGAGAGGAATGAAACACAAAGGGAAAGAGGAACAGGAAAAAAGTGTTTAAAGAGAAGACAGGAAGGAGGAGGAAGAGGAGTTATGCATGATTAAGTAGGAGGAGAGCAGAAGAAGTGAAGCAAGAACTGGAAGAATAAAAGAAAAAAATGATGTAGAAGGAGAGGAAGAATAAAAAGAAAAAATGATGTAGGAGAAGGAGGAGAGGAAGAATAAAAAAGATGAAGAAAAGAGAAGAGGAAAAGAACGAGAACAGAGCTGGCGTGCATGAAAGACGAGACGAAAGAGAGAAAACGTTGAGGTAAAAGAACACTGAGAGAAAAAAAAAAGGCGGAAGGGAAGGAGGAAGAGAGAAAGAAGACGAGGACGAAACTCACAAAAAGAAAAGACGAAGAATGAGAAAAATGAAAGAAATGAAAGAAAGGAGATAAAAAATAATGTAGTAGAAGGAGAAACAAAAACGAAAGCCAAAAAGGAGGAGCATAAAAGGAAGATAATAAAGAATAAAAACAGGAGGATGCAAGTTGTAAAAAGAATCAAAAAGTAAAAAAGAGAGAAAGCAGTTCGGTCGTCTCTGAGTTGATGGCGAAGAGGAAGGAAGAAGAGAAGAGGAGGAGGAGGAAGAGGAGGAGGAGGAGGAGGGAGGTGGAGGACAGTAAAACATGAGGAAGAGAGGGTGAAAAGCTGGTCGTTTGAAGGTGATGAAGTGAAAGAAAGAGGCGAAGGGAGGAGTAAGAGGAGGGAGGAGGAGGGACGACTATGACGAGGAGGAGGAAAAGAATAAGGAAGAGAACGAAAAGACGAAGAATAAAAAAGAACAAGGAAGAGAACAACAAAGACGAGGAGGAGAAGGAGAAAAAGTCACAGAAGCAACCACGATTTTAAACCACACAACACATACCTTCCAACCTAAAAAGCACATATATGAAAAAAAGTAAAACAAGGAGGCAGAGTCTTGGCTTGGGAGGTCGTTTCGGAGGGAGATGAAGCGGTGCAGGTGATGAAGAGAGAGAGAGAGGGGGGTGACATTGGTATTCATACCTGTAACAGGCTCTCACACAGATTATCTTCCCCCGTAAAACAGTCATGAGAGCACGCATACACACATGAGAAGGAGGAGGATGAGGAAGAGGAGGAGGAGGAGGTTAAGTTAGAAGGAGGAGGAGGCGGAGGTATACAGGTCCCGGAAGAGTGTAAGGCTGCATATAAGAGGAGGCGAGAGAGGAAGAGGAGGAGTAGGAAGAGGAGGAGGAGGGAAGAGGCAAAGGGAGGCTTTGTAATGAGGTGAAAGTTAATGAGGTGACTGACGTAATCTCCAGGTGTTTTATTTTTCGTATGGGAAGACTGTAAACACACACACACACACACACACACACACACACACACACACACACACACAGGTATGACAGTAGCAGGCAGGCACTTGTGTTTGGCTGTCTTGTGAGGAGAGAAGGAGAGAGAGAGAGAGAGAGAGAGAGAGAGAGAGAGAGAGTGAGAGAGAGAGAGAGAGAGAGAGAGAACTTTGTAGCTCCCTCCTCCTCCTCAACAGCACCAAGGTAAGGTGTTTCATTTACTCTTTTGTCTCCAGGTAATTTGGAAGAGGCGCAGGTAACTTCCCTTTCCTCTTTCCCGAATACTTTTCTCTTCTACCTCTTCCCTTATCTTTCCTCTCTATACAGTATAGTTAGAGTTGAGTATATGTTAGTTGGTCTTTTTTTCCCTCTTCTTCCTCTCCTCTCTCTTTTTTTTTCTTAGGTTATTAAGAGTGGTTGGTTGCTATTTTTCTTTTTCTCTTCTCCCTCTTTCTTTCTCTTCGTTAATGTTAAAGTTAGTGGTAATATAATGGTTTGTGTATGTTTTCTTTTTTCTCTTCTTCCTCCTCCACTTTTTCCTCTCAACAGTTTAGGAAGTGTTAATGTAAATGGTTAGTGTTTGTGTTAATTTCTCTTCTTCTCTTTCTCTTTTCTCTTTCTCTATTTTTTTTCCTCATTTCTCGCAACGGTTTAGTGTGAATATAAATGGCTGTTGTCTTTATTTTCTCTTCTTACAGTTTGTGCTCCTTTTTCTTCTGTTTTTTTTCTTCTCTATTCTCTTTCTCTTCTTTTTCTCTTCTCTCTAAGGTTTGGTTGGTGATGATGTAAATAGCTGGTGTCTCTTTTTTCTCTTCTCACTCCTCTCCGCTTTCCTCTTTTTTGCAAGTCTTAATATAATTAACCCAGGGTCTTTTTTCTTCTCCACCTTTTCATCTGGCTGGAAATTGTGTGTTTTTTTTCCTTCCTTTCTCCCACCTGTTGCTTTCCTCATCCTCCTTCCTTTATTTCTTTACCTAGGAGGCTTTCCCTTTCTTGTATGATTTTATTCTTTTACTCTCTCTCTCTCTCTCTCTCTCTCTCTCTCTCTCTCTCTCTCTCTCTCTCTCTCTCTCTCTCTCTCTCTCTCTCTCTCTCTCTCTCGCGTGTGTGTGTGTGTGTGTGTGTGTGTGTGTGTGTGTGTGTGTGTGTGTGTGTGTGTGTGTCCCTCGGCCGGTTGGACTTGTTAGGCTTGTTATCTCGGCTCCATATTGACTCAACCAGAGCTGGCTCCTCGTGATAGTATGGTGGTGGTGGTGGTGATGGAGAACGGGTGGTGGTGGCGGTGGTGGTAGTTATGAGAATGGTGGTGGTGGTGGTGGTGGTTACGTGGACGATGGTGAAGTATTAGGTATAGTAGTAGATGTAGTAGTAGTAGTAGTAGTAGTAGTAGTAGTAGTAGTAGTAGTAGTAGTAGTGGTAGTTTAATAAGAGGTTGAAATGCATGCAGTTGTGGTAGGTGATAGATTGTAGTAGTAGTTATTGTTTTGGTGGTTATGTTTAGTGTGGTGGCAGTGGTGGTGGTGGTAGTGGAGTATTGGCTGTCTTGCTGATCCGCTGAAGAAGTCCACATATAGCCCCCCCCCCCCCCATCCCCTTGTTCTTTCCTCCTCCACTTCCTCCTCCTCCTCCTCCTCCTCCTCCTCCTCCTTCTCTTTCTCCTCGTTATTCTCATCTTCTTGAATATTCGTTTTTCATTTTTTTTCTCTACTTTCTTTTATGTAGAACTAATGAAAGGGCAGATTGGCAGACACGGAAAAAAAGAACAGGATGAAAAGGGAAATAAGGTAATGGTATTGTTTCCTTCATTTTTAATAAAGCGATGATATACTTTTCCTTGCCAATTTCTTTTCTTTCTTCCTCAATTTCTCCTTTATTTCTTCATTTCTACTCGTTTCTTCTTCTTTCAATATGTCTTTAATTTACATTGGGCCCTCCCTCCTCTTCTTCCTCCTATCTCCTCGTTTCCTCTCTCCTCCCCCTCTCCCCTCTTCTCCTCTTCCTCCTCCTCTCCTCTTATCTCCTACGCTCTCCTCTCATCCCTCCTCTCCTCTTCCTCCTCTTCTTCATCCTGGCCTCTCCTCCCCTCCTTCCTCCTCCTCCCCATCCCCCTCCCCCCTCTCAAGTCCTCATAGTTCAGTGCAACCTCTGCAGCTCATGCCACCCCTCATCACTCATGCTCACCCTCGCCTCCTCCTCCCCTCCCCTCTCATCGCCCTCCCATCACCCCGCTCCCCTCTTCTTGCCTCTCCCTACTCAACACTAAAACCAGAACCGTGCAAATGCACTGTGAGGTGGATTGAGAGAGAGAGAGAGAGAGAGAGAGAGAGAGAGAGAGAGAGATCAGGGCAGGTGTGTGTGCAGGTATCATCATTATTATTATCAGTATTATTATTATTATTATTATTATTTATCATGCTAAGAATAATGAACCCCAGAGGCACAATGGGGCGTTTTAAAGAAGTTTGCCAAGAGCGCCTCTCATGTGCCAGCAATGAGGAGGAGGAGAAGAGGGAGAGAGGAGGAGGAGGAAAGAGGTCGTCAAGCCCAAGAAGAGAGAATGTAGACGAGAGGAGAAGAAATTAAATGATAAGGAATGAAAGCGGAAGTAGAGAAAGAAAAGGAGGAGGAAGAAGATAGAAAAAGATAATGATGGAGAAGAAAATCAGGTGGTGAGAAGTAGCGAGGAGGAGGAGGAGGAGGAGGAGGAGGAGGAGGAGGAGACAAAGTGGGGTTGGAGGTATAGATTATGAAGGAGAGAAAGGGTAGATATAAGCAAACGAGGAGGAGGAGGAGGAGGGAGGAGGAGGAGGAGGAGGAGGAGGAGGAGAAAGAGGCGGAGGTCACTTCCTGGAGGAGACTGGAGATGAATATAACATTACTGTGAGTGGAAGATTTTTCACATTATCTGCTCAGGAGACAAGGGCGACCTCAGGAAAGGAGGAGGAGGAGGGAAGAAGGGGGGAGGGAGAGGGGGGAAGAGGATAGGGATGTGATGGTAACGGAGGTGAAGAGTGTGAGAGAAAAATGGAGGAGAGAAGGAAGAAGAGAGGGAGAGGAGGAGGGAGGAAGGGGGAACCAGAATATTAGGGAAGAGGTGTGCAATGAGGAGGAAATGAGGAGAGAATTAGAGGAGGGAGGAGGGAGGAGGAAGAATAAGAGGAAGAATACTAGAGAGAGAGGGAAGGAAAAGAAGGTGACGAGGAAGAAAAGGGAGTATAGTATAGGTAACATAGGAAGAAAGAGGAGGAAATAGGAGAAAGAGTGAGAGAATGAGAGGAAACAGGGAGGTACAGGAGGAGGAGAAGAATGAGGAGAGAGGATGCAGTGAGGGAGGAAACTAGAGGGAAGAGAAGAGAAGAGGATACACTGAATTATATAAGAGGTGGAGGGAAGGGAAAGTGATGATGATGATGATAGCCAATAATAATAACAACGAGCACACACACTTAATATATGCACACACAAACACGCCTTCATCTCCTCTTTTCTGCTCACCTTCCTCGTGAATTAAACGCTTACTACGGCCCTAAGGAGGTGGAGGAGGAGGAGGAAGAAGAGGAGCAGAATGTCACCAAGGAAAATGTATGATGATTTAATCCAAACACCTTGCATACATTTACGTCCTCGCCCACAGCTTACACCAACACCACAATACCACCAGTAACTCTCCCTTTCTCTCCTTCACCTCCCTACCTACTCTCCTTCTTTATGTCACTCTTGCTTCTCATCCTCATTCTTCGTCATGGTACTTTTCATGGTAAGGAGGTAGAGAGGGGTGTTACCTTATCTCTCCTATCCCTCTTCTAACTCTCCCTCCCTCCCACACTCACTTCCCTACCTACTCTCCTACCTCATGGGACTCTTACTTCGTATACTCCTTAGTCATGGTACTTTTCATGGCAAGGAGATAGAGAGAGGGTGTTACGCTGTCTCTCCCTCTCTCCCTCACTTCTAACTCCTCCCTCCACACTCCTTCCTACTACTCTCCTTTCTCATGTCCTCTTACTCCTCATCCTCCTTAGTCATGGTACTTTTCATGGCAAGGAGGTAGAGGAAGGTGCATATCTCTATCTCCCTCACTTCTAAATCTCCCTCTCTCCGTCTCTCACTCACTTCCTCACTCAATTTCCCCCCTCATGACATTTTCACTTCTCATTTTCCTTCGTCTTGGTACTTTTCAGAACTAAGGAGGAAGAGTGGAGGTCCTACACTATCTCTCCCTTCTTTCTCCCTCCATCACTTCCTTTATCTCCAATCTTCTGTCACCTTTCCCTACTCATGTCCCTCTCAATTTTCATTCTCCTTATTCGTCACACGACTTTTCGCGAATAATTATATCACTCATTCCCTATCTCCTTATTTTCTCCCTCCCTCCCTACCTTAATCTCCCTCTACGTGTTTACCCTTCCCTCTCATCCTCCTTCATGCTAATTTTCACGGTTAAGGAAGGTCGAGTGAAGGTACTACTTAATACTCTCCCTATCTCTCCCTCCTTTCCCTCCCTCCTTCCTTTCCTTAATCTCCCTCCATACGTCAATCTTTCCTCCCATTCTCCTTCGTCAGAATACTTCTCATGGTTAAGGAAGTCCAGTGAAGGTTCTACTTAAAAATACTCTCCCTATCTCTCCCTTTCCCTCCCTACTTCCCTTCCTTAATCTCCCTCCACACGTCAATCTTTCCTCCCATTCTCCTTCGTCATAATACTTCTCACGGTTAAGGAAATAGAAAGGATGTCCTACCTATATCCTACTCTATCTCTCCTTTTTCTCCCTACTTCCCTTAATCTCCCTCCATGGCACACTTCCCTCTCACTCTCCTCCGTCACGCTTCTTTTCACGGTTGAGAATGTCGCGTCGAGGGTGAGAGGAGCACTATCTCACTACCTTTTCCCCTCCTCATGCCGCCGTGTGTCGTACTGCCAGTGCTTCCTCGCTGGTAGGTCGCAGGTTAATTGTGATGGAGAGTGACAGGTTGGCGGGGGTATCTGGGATGTGTCTGAAGTTGGGTTGAGCTTATGATGAGTAGGGTAAGGGGGGGGAGGGGAGGATAGGGGGATGGTAAGGTTTGTGGAAGGGTTAGGAAGGGAAGGAGGAAGGAGTTGAAATGGTTGAGTCTTGGTTGTCTCCATTCATCATCTTTGTCGTGTTCTTCGTCATAATCATTTCTTTCCTCCTCCTCCTCCTCCTCCCCCTCCTCCTCCACCTCCTACTACTACTACTCTACTACTACTACCTACTACTACATCATCATCATCATCATCTCCATCTTCTCTTGCATCTTATTTTCTGCTTTCCTCTTCCTCTTCATCTTTTTTTTCCTTCTCCTTCTTCTTTTCATTTTTATTTCTTTTAGGTGTTGTTTGATTAATAGATAGATAGATAGATAGAGAGCAGGAGAAGGTGCAGGAAGGGTATACACGAAAAAGTTAATAAAATGCTAAGTAATACTCTCTTCGCATCCCTGACGGCTTTGACAGGTGGGAGACGCGACGGGCGGGGGGGGATGCCACGTGTGTGTGTGTGTGTGTGTGTGTGTGTGTGTGTGTGTGTGTGTGTGTCAGTGTGTGTCAGTGTGTACCCTACGAGAAAACGTAGTAGGAGTTGCTTGATTATATTTAGAAATGCGTTCCCTTCCCAAATATTCTTCCTTCCGTATTATGAAAAGATACACAAGATTACTAAGGGATATGAATAAGATGGCCACGAGGGAGCTCCTATACAAGAACCGAATATTCAGCTTGCTTCCTTTTATTATGTTTTCTTTTCTTTTGCCGGATTAACAAGTATTGGCACGGAACTCTTTTCTCCGTTATGGGTTTGACTTCTCTGATGGATACTACAAGAAAATGAATCATAAAGTCTTTTCACATTACGTAAGCACTCCAAGATGTTTTAGATAAATAAAGATGTAGATTGACTGATAGATAGATAGCTTGAATTTTTTTTAAAGAAAGCGGGTCATTGGTAGGAAGATATAGATAGATAAAAGATATAGATAGATAGATAAATAAGTAGATAAAGAGATATATATACATGCAGATAGAGAGATACAGAGTGAAAGAATGTAGCTTCCATTGATAAGGTTAATAAATATACATGGTTTTATCTGTTTCTTATGCATTTGCTGCTCTTTCCCTTTCCTCCTCCAAATTTCTCCTCTTTCATACATTTTCTCCTTTCTCGATGTATTACTTTTTCTATTTTGTCTTGTTCCTATTTTCCCTTCATTATCCTAATTTTTTTTCCCTCCCCCCCTTTCCTTCATTATATAGTTTCTTCTTCCTCCTTTATTTACTTCCTTTCCTCTATGGTTTTATTTTCCTGTAGTATTTTGTAGTATTTCAGTTATTTAATCTAATCTCTCCTTTCTTCTTACTCTTTAGCATTTATCTTTTTTCTTTTAATTATTCTTATAAGTCATTCACTCATTGTCACTAAGCCCTGCCCTTAGTCACTTTTTTGTTTCGTTTTTTTTTACAGTTTCATATTTCTCTTCGTACGTTTTCTTTATATAATTTTCTGCTTTAACTTCTAACCTCGTCATCTTTCCACATTTTACCAGCTCTCGTTTGCTATTTCCTGATTTCTATACCCTTCCCTTTCTTCTTTGCATCCTTCCCCCTCTCTCACATATCGCTCGCTTCTTCCGTCACTCTCCATCCTTCCCTCCTTTCAATTCCATCCCACCCCCTACTTCCCATTTTTCCGGATCATTTTGTCTTAGTCCTCCTCCTTCCCCAGCTCGCCTCGCTCAGGTGTGCCGGCCCGTGCAGGTGTAAAGTACATTAGACGGCGACCCATCGTAAAAAAGACTTAATGGGCCTTGTTTATGTTGTTGGGCATTAATATTCCGCGGCCTAATGGGGCACGGGAATGAATGGGCAGGTGTTGGGAGGAAGGTTAATGAGTTGAGGCGGATTAGATGATGGGTGTAATGACTTGATAGAAAGATAGATAGATAGAGAGATAGGTAGATAGCTAGACAGATAGAAAGGTAAAGATAGATGAGAGTAGAATAATAGATAGGGAAGATATTAATTGATGGATGTAATGGCTGAACAAATAGATAGATAGATAGATAGATTTTTTATAGGAAAGGAAGCAGGTCAAGGGCAAAAATAAATGAAAACAAAAAAGCCCACTAGATAGATAGATAAAAAGGTAGATAACTAGATAGATAAGAAATAAAAGATAAACAACACAGTGATTGATAGTAAGAAAGAGTATGTATGTATGAATGTATGTATGTATGTATGTATGTATGTTTATGTCTTTGTGTTTGTATATATGTACGTGTGACATTTCCCTTTTAATATTTCGTTGTGCTTCATTAATTATTCATTCAAAAAGTAAAGTAATCGGTATATTCGTGCTTAATGATCTGGTTTAAAAAATATACGTGTGTGTGTGTGTGTGTGTGTGTGTGTGTGTGTGTGTGTGTGTGTGTGCTGCTCAAGTGTCGGAGAAAGATCACAAAATTAGTAAGTATAATTAGCCCCATTTGCTCGTTCTCTGTCACCTTTCTCTCTCATCATATATTAATTTCCCTCCTCCTCCTCCTCCTCCTCCTACTCCTCTCCTCCTCCTCCTCCTCTTTCCTCCATCATATATCTTCTTCCTCCTCCTTCATCTCCTTCCTTTCGTCTATCGTTTCATATTTTGATGTAATAAGAGTTTTCCTTTCTCGACCCTTTCCTCCTCCTTTTTTTGATATCTTCCTTTTTTTTCCTTATTTTCCTCCATCATCTCATCTCTTGGTAATTTTCCTCTCACCTTCTCTCTCTTTTCCCTCTTGGTCCTCATTTTCCTTCATCAACACATATTTTCCTTGTGCTATTTTTCGTCTCCCTTTCCTTTTTTTTTCCTTCAGTATCCCATCATTTTCTCTCCACTATCTATCTCTCCTTCCCTTCCCTTCCTTCCTTCAACTCTTCTCTTTCACTCTTCTTTCCTTCCTTCTTCCTTTCTTCCTTCAATTTTCTTATTTTTCTTTATCATCCATTATTTTCTCGGTTTTTTTCTCCCCTTTTTTCTCTCCTTCATCATCTGCTCATTTTCTTTCCATTATCTATCTCTCCTTCCCTTCCTTCCTTCAGCTCTTCTCTTTCACTCTTCTTTCCTTCCTTCCTTCTTTCCTTCTCCAATCTTCTATTTTCGCTGCTTCTTTCTCGCCTTTCTCTCTCCTTTCTTTCATCATCCATCATTTTTCTTCACTGTCTATCTCTCCCTTCCTTCCCTCAACCCTTCTCCTTCTTTTGCTTCCTTCTTTCCTTTCTTCCTTCAATCTTTTTATTTTCCTTTATCATCCAATTTTTTTTTTTCTATTTTTTCTCCCTTTTCTTCACTCCTTCAGCATCCCATCATCTTTCTTCACTCTCCATCTCTTTCCCTTCCTTTAACCCTTTTTCTTCACTCTCCTTCCTTCCTTCCGTCCTCCAATCTTTTTCCTCAACATTTTTCATCTCCCTCCTTCGTCCTCCTTCTCTCCTCATCTCCACCACCCTTCCTTCCTCTCGCTTCCCCCATCATCCGTCTCTCTCCTCCTTCCTTCCTCCCTCCCTCCGTGATGGATCGTTCAATCATCATGGATTCCACTTTAAATTATTTTCATCCAGTAATTATTTCAGGTTTAAGGAGTCCAAAAAGTTTCCTCGTACCTCCTCCTTTCCCCTCCCTTCCTCCCTTCCCTTCCCTCTTCCTTTCACATCTCCCTCCTCTTCTCTCTTTCTCTCCTTCCTTTCTTTTTTTTCTTCTCTTTCCTTAGCTTTTTTTCTTACTGCTCTCTCATGCACACC
This sequence comes from Eriocheir sinensis, assembly GCF_024679095.1. Lineage (NCBI taxonomy): Eukaryota > Metazoa > Arthropoda > Malacostraca > Decapoda > Varunidae > Eriocheir > Eriocheir sinensis. Next base: position 20,935 of record NW_026111002.1, on the reverse strand, counting down.
TTCCATCTTTATCCTTTCATTCCATTCTCTCTATCCACTCTATTTCTTCATCTTTCTTTTCTTTTTTTTCTTAACTTCGTCTTTTGCGTTCCTCCTCTTCCTCTCTTCCTTTCCCTTTCTTCTTTTTTTTCCTTCCCCTTCCATCTATTCCTTAATCTTTTTATCTCCTTTTATTTTTTGTTTTGAGCCTTCCCTTCCTCCTCCTCCTTTCCTTTCTGCCCTTCGCCTTTTTCACTTTTTTTCTGTCTTTCATTCTCTGTCCATTCATTCTATTTCCTCTATCCACCTTATTCTTTCATTTTTTTTATCTCCGTTTACTTATATTTTTTAACTTTTCCTTCCTCTTTCCGCTTCCTCTTTCTCCTCATTCTTCTTCCCTTCCTTTTTGGTCTCTCCTTCACTCCTTCCTTATCCTCTTTCCTTACATATATATAGTTTTTTCTAGTCCACTCCTTCTACTCCTTCCTACTCTCTCTTGCCTGTTCCGTTCTTTCTTTTCAAATCTTCTCTCTTCCCCCTCTTCCCTTTCATCTTTCCACTCTACCCCTCTTTCCCCTTCGTTCCCTTTCTCCTCCTTTCTTTCTCTCCTCCTTCAACGACCTAGATTTTTTTTTTCACGCCGTATTCCCTCTTTTCTTTCCTCCTTTCTTCCCTCTTCCCCTTCTCCCTTTTTGTCTTCCCTTCATCCTTTGTCTTCACGTGACCTATTTCTTCTCCATGTAATCAACCTGCCATCACCAACTTCCTTCTTTATTTTTCTCCTTCTTCTTCTATTGTATCATGGACCGCCTTTTTTCCCCTTCAATAGAGTCGTTTCTTCTCCTTCCTTCTCGTCTCTTTCTCTCCCTTCCCTTGTCTCTCTGTGTTTCTTTTCTCCCTTCTCTGTGTCTTCTTCTGTATTTTGTCCATTCAGTTCTATCCTTCTCTATCTCCTTCCCTTCCCTGTTCCATCTTTTATTATTTTCTTTCCCTATCTTCTCTGTCTCTTTCCTTATTTATCTTTTCCTTCCCTTCATCTCTTGCATTCCTTCGTCCTATCTACTTTCTCTTTTTTTTTCGTTCAGTACTCATATAGCTTCTGCCCCCCCCCCCTCTCTCCTCTCTCTCTCTCTCTCTCTCTCTCTCTCTCTCTCTCTCTCTCTCTCTCTCTCTCTCTCTCTCTCTCTCTCTCTCTCTCTCTCTCTCTCTCTCTCTCTCTCTCTCTCTCTCTCTCTCTCTCTCTCTCTCTCTCTCTCTCTCTCTCTCTCTCTCTCTCTCTCTCTCTCTCTCTCTCTCTCTCTCTCAGCAGTGTTTAGTCGTTGGTCGAAATATTTTAGCTCGTTATAAATTTGTTAAAGTTTACCTTCGCGACCAGAAAATCAAACTTTGTCTGACAGGAGATAATTCAAAAATTATTATTGTGTGTGGGGGGTGGGGGGGTGGGGGTGTTTACGGAAGGAAGTGTCAGTTTCTTGCCCCATAGATTGTTGGTTTAGGAACGATGTGTTTATCTTGTTAGAGTTGGATTTAGTAAGTTTGTTCTCCCGCCCTCTCTCACCCTCTCTCACCCTCTCCTTTTCCGTGACACCTCTACATATCTGCCATTAGCAAGCCCAAACAAACCAGGTATAGATATCTCGCTTTTCTTCCTTTCTTTAAGTACTCGTAACTTGATCTAACGAACATCTGAGGCGTCCTTCGTCGCTTCGTGGATTGGTGAAGCTGTTGTTGTTGTTGCTGTTGTTGCAGTTGTTGTCCCGCTGATGTATGGTAATAATAGCATCGTTGAAAGGAATAAGACCGAAGAATAATACGGGGAAGCCTTTGATAGCTCGGCCTTGTATGGGCTAAGGGAGGAGATGATGCGAGAGAGACAGAGAGAACCAGACAAACAGAGCGACCTACCTACCGACAGATAAACAGACAGAGAGCGAGGTTCAGGTAGATACGAAAGGAAGATGAACAGACAGACAGACAGACAGAAACAGAGACAGAAAGAGAGGTTAAGATAGATACGAAAGTGAGAGAATGGCACAGAAACAGACAGACAGATAGACAGACAAGCAGGGAGGTTTATATAAATACAAGAAAGAGAAAGACAGAGAGAGACAGAAAGCAAGGGTCAGGTAGATACGAAAGAGAGAGACAGAGAGAGAAACATACATACAGACAGACAGAAAGCATAGATACGAGAAAGAGAGGGAGAAAGACAGAAAGAAAGAGACAGACAGACAGACAGACAGGTGTCGAACTTTAAGCAAATACATACGAGAAAGAGAGAAAGACAGAGAGAGAAACAGACAAACAGACAGCAAATTCCATGTAGATACGAGAAAGAAAAGAAGATATACAGACAGACAAACAGACAGAAAGCAATGTCTAGGGAAATACGAGAAAGAGAGGGAGATAGACAGAGAGAGAAATAAACAGACAGACAGCAAGTTTCATGTAGATACGAGAAAGAAAAGACATACAGACAGACAGACAGACAGGTAGAAAGCGAGGTACAGGCAAGGCTCCTCTCGTCTGTGTCACCGTAATGAGCGCCCAGGTGTATGAAAGCCCTCCTCACCTGCTCACCCTCACCCTCGTCTTGATTACTGGCCATTCACCGCGCGCCCTTCCCGCCCCGACCACAATCACCACCGCGCGCGTCCTTGCCTCGCCACGGACACAGATTACGGACAGTGCGGACAGGTGATTCAGCCCGATCTCATCTTCCCTCCCATCATGCCTTCCCCCTTTCTTTCATTTCCTCTTTTTTTTTTCCTTTTTTATGTTCTATTTTCGCTTGCCGTGTTTCCCTTTTTTTCTCATTATCGCGGCTCGTTCCGTTTTTATTTCTGCTGGTAATTACTGTTTTTTTGTTTGTTTGTTTGTTTTTGTATGTGCGAGATTAAGCGTGTGTTTCTGCGAAGGGAATGATCACTGTCCGCCGCTCTGTGTGTGTGTGTGTGTGTGTGTGTGTGTGTGTGGGGGCAATATTACTTTTATATTCTTTTCCACCTCAAGTCATTACACCGCTTAGCCAGATAGCATTTCTTTTTCCCCTTCCTTTTCATTTATTTTTAACTTTGAACTTCAGAAATGCAAGCAACACAACCACCACCACCATTATCAACTAACAATAACACTAACAACAACAATAATACCACCACCACCAACAACAACAACAGCGATAAGTATAACCAAGGAAGCGTCTGCCTTCTCAAGAACAACTGAGGATGCAAAACGGAGCGAGCAAGCAAGCGTTGAAGTTTACTCGCGTCGGCGGCAACACAGCACAACACAACACCCGCTGAGCAAGGCAAGGCAGGCGTGTTTTGCTGCTTCGCCTCATAAATACACGCCCATGAGCCTCAGAGGGAAAGGGAAATGCATAAAAAAACACCTTGGCTTAGATATATCTTCGTGTAGCAAGCAGGTAATGGTTTATACCTCTAAGCCAGTTGTTTCACCTCTATCTAATCGTTATGCACACCTGTCTTAACCTGAACCAAGAGGAGTCAGTTCCACCATATCAGTCCTACCGTTATGTACACATGTCTCACCCCGAACCAAGAAAAAGTGAAAGTGGAAATCAGTTCACAGATATTTTGTTTTCTTCTGATGCTTTGCCTTATCGATACACGCGCGTCTCAGCCTTAGGGAGAAAGAGAAGGAAATAAAAGACCTGTACTTATTTAGATCGTTTTTTAGCAACCAGGGAAATATTTATGTCTGTTTTAGTAATTTCACTTCTATCTTATTATTACTTACATGTGTCTTAGTCTTTCAGCTGTATCTCGTCATTACGTGAATGGAACAGGTGATAACTTGTACACCAATCAAACAATTTATCCCTAGAAATAATCCACGCGTTCAACTCCGAGCCAGGAAAAAGGAAATTGAAATACTCTGATTATCTTTTCTGTCGGTGTGAAGCAATCAGGTAATGTTAAGTCAGGTAATGTCGCTGAGGTGTGTGTGTTAATTAACGAGGCAGGTAAGCAGGCGTAGTACCGTGTTCACCTTCTTAAATACACGCGTTTTAGTCTTGTTTAGAGATAAAAAAAAATAATATTGAAAGAATCCGATAGTATTCTTTCCTGTGCGTCCTTGGAATTCGAACGTCATGTTGCTGGTAATATTTATGAAGCACAGGTGAGGATTCAGGTGTTAAGGTGAGTCATGTTCTTTAGTGGCGGTGAGTCAGCTGATACTTGATGGAAATGAGGTCAGTGGAGGAAGGTTAAATAATTTCGAGTTTGTTACGGAGATGTGCACGGAGGCCACGCGTAGCTATAGCGTATGCCCCCAGCTTTACCTTTACCTTTACGTCTCTTTAATATGGTATTCAAGCCGGTGTGGATTCGGTTCTGGCAAGTCATGGTCATCGTATTTTATTTTCTGGAGTCAGTCAATTGGAGATAGAAAAGAGGTTAGTGAGAAACGAGACTGGGCCGTTTATAGTTAGTGGTCTCTTCTCACGATTCATTTTTCTTAAACACGTGATTATTATGTAGAAAACGACAACATTGAATTACACTTAGTTGGGAGGAAGGAAGAGATCATTATATGCACCAGTTTGAGTTAATTGAGATATAATAATAGAAGAGGTAACTGAAAGCAGGAGCGAACCGTTAATTACTGATGTTACTTATCACAATTACTTTATTGCTTCACGCGCAAACGATAAAGTTGAAATATTATGAGATGATAAGTGATGATTTCGGCAATAGTTTGAAGGCCACGTTTATAATAGCTGAATGGAAATAGAAAGTATGCTAAAGATGACTTGAGTATAAGACGTTTATTTGTAACTAGCTTTCCTCTCCTCTTCGTTTTATTTTGAAAACGACGAGACCTTAAATTTAAAAGAAAATGGGAATCCTAACACACTGTTCTGTCGCGTGTGAAAAAAAAAAAATAATCACGTTAAGTAAAATTCTCGTTCTTATTAACTTTTTTTTTTCAACGTATTCCCTTAAGCGTTTCCTTTTACTCAAGTACTTCAATGACCACGTTTTTATTATTTCTTTGTGAATGTTATATCGTGTGCAAGGAAGGAAACTTATTAAAGAAAAGTAAAATAAATCAAGCTAAAAGATAACTTAGGAACAACGCTCTAAAGTCGGTCAGTTTTAAAAAAAGGAGAGTAGGTAGCTTAGTGTGATTGAGTCTGAGTCGTTTAGAGTTGATTAATTCCCCTCCAGCAAAGTGGTTTAGAAAAAGAAAGCAATGAATAAGAATGAAATAAGAGGAAGTGATCATTCGGACAAAGAAAAACTTCAGAGCAAGGTTAAAAACACGTTCGATTCATGAAAAAAACAGAGTAGTGAAAGTATATGACCACTTCCCTTGATTAATTCCTGCTTTTTTTTACGGTAAAGGAAACAGCTCAAGGGCAAAAAACTGTAATAATGAAAGAAAAAAAAGTCCACTAAACACTTCCCCTATAGAGAGTTCAGAAGAGTGACCAAAAGAGAGGTCAATTTCGAGAGGAGAGGTGTCTCGATACGCGATACCTGGCACATGAAACGATGGGAACGATAACGTAGCTCAATAGAGGGGAGGAAATACGGACCATTCAGGACACCTCTCCTCCCGAAATTGACCTATCTTTCGGCCACTCCTCTAACTCTTTATAGGAGCAGTGAGTAGCGGGCTTTTTTTCACATTTGTTACCTTTTTTATGCCCTTGAACTGACTCTGCTGTAAAAAAAAAAAAATGTTTGTTTGTATGTCCTGTTTTGTGCGTTTGTAGTTTGTGTGTTTTATATGTGAACGCTTTTTTTCTGTTTTCTGCTTTCTTTTTTTTTTCCTTCTTCTCTTCCTTATCACGTTTGTCTTTTCCATTCATTTTTCAGTTTTTTTTTATGATTTTGTGCGTTTTAAGTTTTCCTGTTTGGTTTGATGGCTGCGTTTGACGTGGATCAGTTTATAAAAAAGTAGAGTTATTAAAAAAAACACGGGATTGAACTTTTTTATGAATAGTTTACTCCCCGCCACACGATACTTTTAAGATGATAATAAGTTATTCAAACCAAAAAAAAAAAAATCGTTGCTCATCCTTTTCATCTTTTCTTTCCACTCCTTCCTCTTAGTTCTCTTTCTTTTCCCTTCTCTTCCCTCCAGTCCAGTTCTTCTCCCGTCTTTTTTTCCGCTCCTTTCCCTTCCCTTCGCTTCCCTTCCCTTTCCTTCCTTTCTCTTCCCTGCCCTTTCCTTCCCTCCCCTTATGTCAGTAATTTTCTTCCTGACACATAATACTCTACTTTTTTTTTAATAAGCTTCCTTTTTTTGCACACGATATAACACACACAAAAAATGCACATACAAGAAAAATGTGGTCATTGAAGTAGTAAAGTAAAAGGCTACGATTAAGTGTATAAGTTGAAAAAAAAAAAAGTTAATAACAAGATTTTTACTTTACATGATTTTTTTTTTTTTCACACGCGACAGAGTAGTGTTAAAAATTCATTATCAAAGTACTGGTTCGATTGCAGCTTTTACGTAGATGAGTTTAAAAAGTATAGTTAGTTGAAACGAAATTTGACTTCTTAATGAGTTTTCTTCCTAATAAAATGAAAAAAAAGGTACTCACATAAAAAATAAAAATAAAAATAAAAACGTGGCCATGGAAGTACTGGAATAAAAGGCAACGCTGTAGTGAATGAGTTGAAATAAAAAAAGTTAATAAGAAAGAGATTTTTACTTAATATGATTTTATTTTATCCGAACACGCGATGCACAATTAGGCACTAAGAGCAAGCTATCATTCACGTATTGGTTTGATTGCAGCTTTTATGTAGATGAGTTTAAAAAGCTGAGTTAGTAAAAAAAGAGATTTCACGTTTTAATAATAGATTCCTTTCCGGCACTCGACATTTTCAACACAATAATAAGGTTCACACACAGAAAAGAAAATACATGATCACTGAAGCACTAAACCAAGAGGCAACGCTTCTTTTGTCTCTTTTGTTTCTTTTTTAGGAGCAGCGAGTAGCGGGCTTTTTTTTATTATTGTTTTCTTTTTTTGTGTGCCCTTGAGCTGCCTCCTTTGTTGTAAAAAAAAAAAAAAGTAAATTGGTTAAAAAAATATTAGTAAGATTGTCGCTTTTTTTTTTACAACAAAGGAGACAGCTCAAGGGCACAAAAAAAGGAAACAATAATAAAAAAAATAAAGCCCGCTACTCGCTGCTCATAAAAAGAATCCAAGGAGGTGGCCGAAAGAGGGGTCGATTTCGAGAGATGTGTCCTGATACTTAAAAAGAGTATATATATTTTTTTTCACACGCGACAGGACAGTGTTAAAAAGTCATCATTAGGGTACTAGTTTGGTTGCAGCTTTCACGTAGATGAGTTTAAAAAGTGCATATAGTAAAAAACGAGATATCACTTTTTGTTAACAGTTTCCTTCCTGGCTCACGATAATTCAAACACGGGTCATTTGTAGTCTCCTTATAACCTTGTGTATCCATGTATATAGAAATAGATGAAATAAAGTGATCACTGGGGCACTAAACTGAAAGCCACATTTACCTGTATCAGCTGGAAAAAAAAGAGTAAGAGCGAGATAGTCCCTTCATGAAAACTTCCTCTCTCGCACGCGGTATTATGAACACTACAAGATGGTACTAAAAATAAAATAAAAAGAAGAAAAAACACGATAGTAGCGATAACTTACATCTGTTAAAAAAAAGGTAAAAGAGAGAGATATTTGTATTATCTTTATTCTCATCATATTCCTCTTCGTTTTACCTATTCATCCTTTTTATAGTCTCCCATGCTTCATTTATTTTCATCTCCTCCCCCAGTCCTTTCTTTTCTTCCGCCTCTCATCTCATTCTCTTCTTCCTTTCCCTTTTCAGTTCTTCTCATCCCCATCCTTCCTTCCCTCCTTTAATCTCCTAGCAAAATGGAACGTTAAAAAAAAACCGTGATCATTGAGACATTTATTTGACGGTAGCGATATAACGTTAGTCAGCGGGAAATAAAAATAAATAACGAAATACTTACCTCACGAATAATTTCCTCTCCTAGCAATATGGAACGTAAAAAGAAAAAAAAGCATGTGACCACTGAGACATTTATTTGAATGCGACGATAACGTTAATCAGTTGGAAAAAAAATAATATAAGCGAAAAACTTACGCAATTGCTTTTCTTTCACTGAAGCACTACTTTCAAAGCTTCGTAAAAGTATGCATTAAACACACACACACACACACACACACACACACACACACACACACACACACACACACACCATTTTGCCACACGAGAACGCAATTTACTGATGACCCCACGTTCGATTCCCAGCGCTTAATCATGGCTGTCATATTTCCATTTCAGAAGTAAATGGAACAACGAAAAAAAGATAAAATAAACTATAAAAAAAAGAATACACTATTTTTAGACGCTTCATGACCAAAATATAACTCGTCTCAATTAAGGAATGTTTTCTTTCTCCTTTTTAGACGCAAGAGTTACAAATAATATTACGGAATTAGACTTGAGACAGGCGGGGAAGGGAAGGAAGGGTCGGAGGAGGGCTGGAAGAAGAGAGGGAAGGGGAGGGAACGAAGAGGGAACAAGAGGTAAGGGAAGGAAGGGGATAGGAGGGAAGGGAAAGAAAGGGAAGGGACAGGGAAGAGAATGGAAAAAGATAGAACAGAAGAGGAGGGAAAAGAAAGAGGGGAGTGAAAGGGAAAGGAAAGAAGAGAAAGGAGTAGAAAGGAAAGAAATAGAAAAGAAAGAAGTGGAATAGAGAGAAAGGAAGGGTTGGGTACGACATGGTAAGGAAGGGAATGGAAAGGATGCAAGAATAAAGGGAGGAAAGAAAGGGGGATTAGAGAAGAAGGGACGAGAAGGGAGGAAGGGGAGTAAAGGGGACGCTGTCTTTAACCTTCTCTCCCTTTATCTCCTCTATTCCCCTTTCCCTTTCTCCTCCCCTTTCTTCTCCCCTTTCTTGTACACCGCCAGTCGAAGGCCACAACACCGACTTGGTATTAATGGCGCCTGTCTCCCCTTCTCTCCCCTTCCCTCCTCTTCCCTTCCCCTTCCTCCTTCCCTCCCCTCCCCTTCTTTCTCCCCTACCCGTCCCAAAGGATCTCGCCGCCACCCTGACGCCGCTATACGGGGGGAAGGGGAACGGAATGGAGGGGAGAGAGAAGTGAGAAGGGAAGGGAAGGAAGGAAAGATTGAGATTGAAGGGAGACAGATGGAAGGAAGGAAAGCAACAGGAGAAAAGAAAAAGAAAGTACGGAAAAGAACTGAGAAAATGGAGAGAAGTATGGATGACAAAATATGAAATGGAGGCGGGATAGGGAACGAAAATAAAAGAAGGAAAGGAAGGAAGAGAAACGAGAAGGGAGTGAAAAGCCGAAACTGAGAAAGGATAACAGAAGAGAAAAGACGAAGATAGAGAAAAGAAGGAAATAAGCAGCATTGATAAAACGAGGAAGAGTAAAAAATATCTTCACTTATAATAAATACAAAAGAAAACTTGTAGGGAAAGAAATGAAAGCTGAAGGGAGGTAAGGAAGAAATGGAAGAAGGGGAGAATATAAGAACTTCCAAACAGAGGCAGGAAACGAAGGAGAGAAAGGAAGCAAATTAAAAAGAAAGAAGAAACACTGAATAGGAGCCTCGCAAAAGTGTATTACAGAAAATGGGAAAAGGAGAGAGAAAGAAGAACTGCAAAGAAGGGAGGAATGTTATATATGAGAGAGACGAGAGAAACAGAGGGAGGGGAAAGAGACTGAATAGGTACAAAGAAAGCCAATGAAAAAAGGTAAAGCAAAGTGAATTAATGGTACGGAAGTGTATTAGAGAAAGAGGGGAAAAAGGAGAATGAAGGAATCTGACGTATGGGAAGGGAGAGAAAGAGAAATAAAGGGGAAGAGAGTGAATAGATAGAAAGAAAGTAAATGAAAAAGGGTTGGACAAAGTGAATTGCAGAAAAAAAGGGAGAAAAAAGGCATGAAAAGAGAAGATGAATGTGACATATAGAAAGGGAGAAACAAAAAATAGAATAGGGAGAGAGAGGGAATTAAAAAAAGAAGAAAAGAAAGGGAGAGAAATACAAAAAAATAGGGAGAAAGAGGGAATTAAAAAAAGAAGAAAAGAAAGGGAGAGAAATACAAAAAAATAGGGAGAGAGAGGGAATTAAAAAGAAAAGAACAATGTGAATGGAAGGCTCAGAGAAAAGTAATAGAGAAAGAGAAGAATAGAAAGAAAGAAAAACTGAAAATAAGAGAGGTGACATATGGGAGAGAGAGAGAGAGAGAGAACTGACAGAGAGTGAATTAAAACGAGAAAAACCTGGGGAATTGAAGGTTTGCAGAAGTGTATTAACGAAAGAGGGGAAAAGAGAGACACGAGAACTGAAAAGAGGAGAGGAATGTGACAAATAGGAAGAGAGAGAGAGAGAGAATAGATAGTCTTATTATGACCACCATTTCACTCTAAACTAGGTTTCGTGACTGTGCATCGAAGGGCACACACACACACACACACACACACACACACACACACACACACATACACACGCACTCCAAAAAAAGATTAAAGTTTATCTATTTTTTTTATAATTGTATTTTCTCTCCTTCCTCCCATCTGTTGCTCTCCCTGTTGTTTTCTTTTTCCTTCTTTTGTTTCCATCTTTTTTTTTCCTCCTTCCCTCTTTCTCCCTCCTTCCGTCATTCAATCTCTTTCACCCCCTCCTTCCTTCCTTCCTTCCTTCCTTCCTTCCTTCCTTCCTTCCTTCCTTCCTTTCCTTTCCTTTCCTTTCCTTTCCTCACCCTCTCACTCACTCACTCACCTACTCACTCACTCACTCACTCACTCCTCCTCCTCACTCACTCAATCAATCAATCAATCAATCAATCAATCAATCTCACTCACTCCTCACTCACTCCTCCACACTCCGCATCCATTCACAGCCATATTCGAAGCTCTCCCTCACAAAAAAAAATATAAACCGTTTTTCTACCTTCCTTAATTAACTTCACATACTTCACGTCCAGTTGCTTTTTCATGTGGACCAACAAAACAACAAAAGATAAAAGGTGTCTGGTGTCGTCAATAACCCGTATAGGAGTGATTCATAGGGAGCGGCGGCGGCTATACAGATTATGTTGGCACTGACCTCCAGGGAGCGGCCGACCGAGGAAGGAAGGGAGAGCTTGTCACACGGGCGTCCCTCCCTCCCTCCTTCCCTCACATTCCCTCTTCCTCTCCCTCCTCCTCCTCCTCCTCCTCCTCCCCCTTTTACATCCTCTTTACCTCTCTACCTTTGCTCTCGAAAACCTATTAGGGCGGGCAAGTTAATTAGAAGGACTTTTTTATATTTTTTTCTGTCCATTTCCGAGTTATTTTTATGTCGTGTTCTGCTACTGTGTGGGGGAGAGGGGGGGGAGGTGAAGTGTGTGTGTGTGTGTGTGTGTGTGTGTGTGTGTGTGTGTGTGTGTGTGTGTGTGTGTGTGTGTGTGTGTGTGTGTGTGTGTGTGTGTGTGTGTGTGTGTGTGTGTGTGTGTGTGTGTAGAAATCTGGGAAAATTTAGCACCGGAAGGGAAGGAAGAATTATGTTGCTGTTTGGAAAGAAAATTCACAGAGAGAGAGAGAGAGAGAGAGAGGAAAATCAGCTAAAAAAGATATACATAATGAAATAATACGTCTTCACACACACACACACACACACACACACACACACACACCCCATCCCACACAATGGCAGACAGACCCTCCTCCTTCTCCTTCCTTTCCCTCTCCCCTTTCCCTCTCCCCATTTCACCCCCCTTTCCTCTCCTTCAAACCAAACCCTTACCCACAAAACACACTGACACGGGTACATTTGTAACTCCCTTCGGTATAATAGAATGAAAGCCTTTCTAAGCAAGATTGACAGCGGATGGCAGAAGAAAAAAATCGAAAGAGAGGACCCGCGAGAGAGAGAGAGAGAGAGAGAGAGAGAGAGAATGACAGGTATCAGGAAATAGCATGAAGGAAGGAGAGGAGGAAGAAAACTCGAGGGACAGAAGAGGGAAGGAAGGGAAGGAGGAAAGGAAGGATATGGGGAATAAGAGAGGAGAGTGTATAGGATGTTGAGGGAATGAGAAAGATTAGTGAATGAAGGGAGGAAAGGAGGGAAAAGAGGATTCAGGGGGTAGAAAAAGGAAGGAAGGAAACGAAGGATTCAAGGATACAAGGATTGAGAACACAGCGTAAAGAATATTGAAGGAATGAGAAAGATAAGTAAAGGAGAGACTGAGGGAGATATTTATGAAGGTTTGTAAAGAGAAATAGAAAAAAATAATGAAAAACAGACGCAGAGTGGAAGAAGAAGGCTCAAGGAAGGAGGGAAGGAAGGATATAGAGAATGAGAAAGGAGAATGTAGAGGGTAATGAGGCAATGAGAAAAATAAGTGAGTGAAGGATAGAAGTAGTGAGATATGAATGAAGGTTGTTAAAGAAGGAAGGGAAGGAAGGAGGGAAGGAAGGAAGGATATAGAGAGTGAGAGCGGAGAACGTGTAGGATATTGAGGGAATGAGAATGATGAGTGAAGGAGAGAGGGAGGAAAATATGGATGAGAGTAAGAAAGGAAGGAAGAGAGGAGAGGGAGGATAAGGGAAGTGCAGGAAAAAGGGGGATGGATGAAGAGAGGGTTTGCGGTAAGGAACAGAGGGAAGAAGAAGGGAGTAAGGAAAGGAACGAAGGGAGAAAGGTAGGAGAAGTTAAATTTAGAGTAAAGAGGATGGGATAAAGAGAAGGAAGGAAGGAAGGAAGAGGGAAGAAGAAGAAGAAAACAAGATAAGGAAAGAAGGAATTAGGTAAGAGGAAAAAGGAAGGAAAATAAAAAGAAAGGAGGAAGAGAGAGGTGGGAAAGGAGGAGAGGGAAAAAGGAAAGGGAAAATAAAGAAGGAATCGGAGGAAAGGGATTAAATACTCTCTCTCTCTCTCTCTCTCTCTCTCTCTCTCTCTCTCTCTCTCTCTCTCTCTCTCTCTCTCTCTCTCTCTCTCTCTCCCTTTTTTTTTCTTTCTCTGTTCATTTGTTTGTTTGTTCTTACCTTTACGCTTTTGTTCATGTTTTTGTTTTTTTTCGTCTTCCTCCATGCCTCTGTTTTTATCTTCTTCTTTTTTATTTCTCTTTCCTGTGTTTCTTTTTAATCTTCGTGTTTTGGTGATTAAAAAGAACGTCGAGCGAACAATCTCACTCCCATTTTCTTTTTTTTACCGTTCATCCAGGCATGTTTTTTTTTTTTTTACTCTCTCCTCTCTCTCTCTCTCTCTCTCTCTCTCTCTCTCTCTCTCTCTCTCTCTCTCTCTCTCTCTCTCTCTCTCTCTCTCTCTCTCTCTCTCTCTCTCTCTCTCTCTCTCTCTCTCTCTCTCTCTCGTTCACATCTGCCACTCGATGTAGATGTTTCGAATTGTTCTCTCCATTTTTTTGTTTATTTCTTTCTTATTACTCTTCTTTTTTTAGTTCTTTTCCTGTTGCATTTTTTTTTTTTTTTTTTTAGCTTTAAACACCTGCTGCTCTCTCCTTCCCTTCCCTCAGTCATCCATCACGCCACCTGTTGTTGTTGTTGTTGTTGCTGCTGTTGTTGTTCCTATTCAATTTTTCGTATTTCTTCTTTGTTCGTTTTCGCTTTTCAATATATTTCTCTTTATTGCTTTTCCTTGACTATCTACCGCAATATCCTTTTAGCCGAGAGAGAGAGAGAGAGAGAGAGAGAAAAAGGAAAATGTAAGTGTTATTTCGTCTTCTGCTCTTTTTTTCTGTTCCATTTTCTGTCATAAATAATTTATCACGTTTGCAAGAAAGAAAGAGACAGACAAACAGACAGACAGACATACAGACAGACAGACACCTCCCCCCCCCCCACACAGCTACCCAAACCAACCCACCGATGCACATACCCAGACAGACAGATGGACGGAGAGACAGACAGAGGACAGAGAGACATACAGTCAGCCACCTCCCCCACACACATATATACACAAACAAACACACAGATGCACAGACACAGACAGACAGAGGGACAGACACACAGACAGACAGACAGAAAAATACGTACCAAATGTAAGAGTCTTAATATGGAATCCAAACCTCTTCCGCGAGTCTTAAGTCGAACGCAACGCTTCCTCTTCTTCCTTTCTTTCTTCCTTGCTATTTTGTTCCGCTTCTTTTCTTCCTTTTAGTATTCTTACCTTTTTTTTTTTCTTTCTGGCGTCATTTTTTCTCTTCCTCCTCCTCCTCCTCCTCCTCCTCCTCCTCCTCCTTTCTCTGTGTGGTTTGTTTCTTCTTTTTCTTTTTCCTTCTTTTTTTTTGTTTTAAGTTTATTTTCTTTTTCTGTTTTTTGTGTGTGTGTGTTTGTGTCTCCTGTCCTCTTATTTACTGTTATCTCTTTCTTTTCTCTTTCTTTCTCTCTCTCTCTCTCTCTCTCTCTCTCTCTCTCTCTCTCTCTCTCTCTCTCTCTCTCTCTCTCTCTCTCTCTCTCTCTCTCTCTCTCTCTCTCTCTCTCTCATTTAGTTCCTCCCACATTGTCTCTTACTCTCCAAACACGATATTTTCCTCCTCCTCTTCTTCCTCCTCTTCTTCTTCCTCCTCCTCCTCCTCACCGCATCCGCTCCCTTTTTCCTCCCTTCTGTCCCTACCACTTAATTCCTCTCTTCAAGTCCCCTCCTCACACACTTATTCCACACTTACATCCTGTCCTTCACTTTCTTTTTTCACTTTATTCGTTTGACTCCTCCTCCTCCACCTCCTTTTTGCCCTCCTCCTCCTCTGACACCTCCTCCTCCTCCTCCACCTCCTCTTGCTTTTTGTGGTATTTATTCTTCTCCACCTCTGCAGTCACCACCTTTACCTCTTTCATTTACTCTTATTTCTACCACTTCTACTCTTTCTACTTCACATCCTACAAGCTCTCCTCCTCCACCTCCATCCTCCTCCATCCCCTACCCCTCCCTCCTCCATTCCTTACCCCTGTTTTTACTCATTTTGCTCTACCACTTCTACCTTTTTTTCTGCTCCATTTCCTACCACCCATCTTCTCCCTCCTCCTCCCCTTCCTTCTCCTCCTTGCCTTCCTCCTCCTCCTCCTCCTCCGTCTACTTTTTCTACTCTTTCTGCTCCACTAGCCCCCTCCTCCTCCTCCTCCTCCTCCTCCTCCTACTACTACTACTACTACTACTACTACTAATAATAATAATAATAATAATAATAATAATAATAATAATAATAATAATAATAATAATAATAATAATAATAATAATAATAATAATTCTTCACCAGAGCCCATTTCCACAGTCCCACGTGACCCTCTAACTCTTCTTCGAGACCTATTGACCACAGTTGAAGTTGGCCAGACCTTATGCAACCCCCCCTCCCTTCCACTCCTCGCCACTCCCGTCATTTTTTCTCCTCCACTCCCCGTCTGACCTAACCTAACTTTGTCACGGCTCATTTGGCATCTCTCTTACTCTGGTGGGCAATTTACTTTTTTTCATGTTTTATGCTATGTTTTTTTTTTTTACTTGGAGTTATCGTATTAGTTTATTAGTTTCGTTTTTTGTGTGTGTGTTTTATTCGTTTTGGTTTCTTCGTCACTGTCTGGTTTGGTTTTATTTTTCTGTGGTTATTTAAATTTTTACTTGTTTACTTGTAGTTGACATTCTCTATTTTTTTTTTATCCTTTACTTTTTTCTAGCTAATCTTCTCTTTATTAGTTTTTTTTTATTCATTTTTCTTCGTCACTGTCTGTTTTGGTTTTACTTTTCTGTGGTCTTTTATTTTTTTTTCTTGTAAGTAACATTCTCTATTTTTTTTATCCTTTACTTTTTTCTAGCTAATCTTCTCTTTATTAGTTTTTTTTATTCCTTTTTTTTCGTCACTGTCTGTTTTGGTTTTACTTTTCTGTGGTCTTTTATTTTTTTTTTCTTGTAGGTAACATTCTCTATTTTTTTAACCCTTCACTTTCTCGTAACTAATCTTCTCTTTAATTTTATCTTTATTTTCTCTTAGTCAGATTATCGGTTTGACATTTTTTTCACATCTATTTCTTTATACCCTTCATTTTTTTCGTAGCTAATCTTCTCTTTACTTTTATCTTTTTATTTCTAAGTCATTTTATCGGTTTGCAATTTTTTTCACATCCCATTTTCTCTCCTCACTCACTGGCTTCCTTTTTTTCATATTTTTACCTCTTCCTAAACTTCATATTTCCTTCAGGTTCACTTGTTCTTAATTATTAATATTTTTCTTACTTCTCTATTTTTTTCCTGTCAGTTTTTGTCATCACTGTCTGGCTCAGCATATTTTGTTCCGGTTCTTTCATCCTCTTTCCAATTATTCCATTTATTTTGGCTTCCAGCTCACTTTTTTTTTTCTTTCTCTTCAAATCCAGTAATTCATTCTGTCCCTCTGTCTGTCTGTCCGTCCATCTGTCTGTTTGTCTATGTCTGTGCGTTTATTTGTTTATCTGTGTATATGTGTGCGGGGGGGAGCTGTCTGTCTGTCTGTCTGTCTGCCTGTCTGTCTGTCTGCCTGTCTTCGTTTTTCTATCTGTCTGTCTCTTGCAAACGTGTTGAAGACGAAAATACACTTACATTTTCACTTTTTTTTTTCCGTGCTCTTTGGCTCATTTTTTCCGTAGTGAACCTTTTTCTCACACTATTTTCCCGCTAAACCACTTTTTTTTCTCAATTATTCAAGCTCTTTTTTTCTTCAATCCATTCAATTTTTTTTCCACAAAGCCTTTCATTCACCTATTTTTTTTCCTTTTCATTATTTTTATTCGTATTCGGCTTATTTGTATTCTCTTCATTCTTATCATATTCCTCTTCGTTTTACCTATTCATCCTTTTCTAATAGTTTGCCATCCCTTATTCATTTTCATCTCCTCCCCAATCCTTTCTTTTTCATCCGCCTTTTATCTCATTCTCTTCTTCCTTCCCATTTTCATTTCATCTCATCCCCATCCTTCCTTCCCTCCCTTCATCTCCTCCCATCCCACATCCTCTCTCATCACATCCCATCCTCCCTTCCCTCCTTTCATCTCTCCTCATCCTTCCTACCCCCTTTCATCCTAATCCGCTTTCCTTCCTTCCTTCCTTCCTCCCTCTCAATTCACCCCATCCATCCATCCTTCCCCCCTTTCATCCTAACCACCCCTCCACCACCATCCGCCAGCCATTTAACCCTTCCACCCACCCACCCATTCATCCCATTCGTTCTACCATTAACCTGCTCAATCTCCCATGAAATCACTTAGAATCCTCCCGCCCACGCCCTCCATCACCCCACTGCCTCCTCCCTCCCACCCTTGCCTCCTGTCCCCACGTAATGCCTCCTTCCCTCCACCCAATGCCTCCTTTCCCTCCACTGCCTCCTCTCCCCACCATGCTCCCCCTTCTCTTCTTCCCACTTTGCCGCTTCCTCCCCCACCTCCACACTGGCTCCACATCACCTCCTCTCCCCCTACCTTACCTCTAAAACCAATTCCCGAGCGTCATCTCTCCCGCCCCTGTCGACTTTGCCTCCACCTCCCTCACTTTCTACCTCAGTATAATCTCTCCACCACATTAATCCACTTTCAGTCCACTTACTCAGTCGTCCTCTTCTTTACTAATGTTTTTTTCCCCTCCTTGCTTCCACCTCCGTCTTCTTTCCCTCCACTTAACCATATTTCTACAGCCACTTTATTTTTTTTTCTAATTTAACGCGATTTTACAACCAACTTTATTTTTTATCATCAGTCCACTTAGTCCCTCTGCTCCTTACTTTCCACCCCATCTCACACACACACACACACACACACACACACACACACACACACACACACACACACAAGCACACACACACATCCATCTTCACTTGTTCATTCATTCCTCCATTTTTTTCTTTTTTTCTTTCTCCGTTTTCTTTTCTTCCTCTCTCCTATTTCTTGTTTTTGTTTTCAGTTAAATCTTTTCACCTCCGCTTTCATTTTTGCTACATTTGCTTTATTCCTTCCTTCGTTTCTTCTTTCCTCTCTTCGTATCATCTGACTCATTCTTTTTCTATTTTTTTCTCCTTCCTTCCTTCCTTCCTTCGGTCTTTCCATCTCTACTTTATCGGTTTATTTCCCCCTTTCCTTCTCTTTTACCTTCTTTCTTTATCACTGCTTGCCTACCGTTTACCCCCTCTTCCTCCTCTACAACCTCCTCCTTCTCCTTCGCCTCCTCCTCCTCCTCCCCCCTTCACTTTCAAGTAGTGTTCCCCTCAAGGGTCGTTCGTCGTCTTTATCAGGTCCACGCGCGCACCTTTGTAAGTGACCAACCCCATAAAAGAAGAAGAAAAAGTGTAGGTATAAAGCAGGAGGAGGAGGAGGAGGAGGAAGAGGAAGAGGAAGAGGAGAGGGAGTGAAGCGAGGCACTGTGGGGGTGGGGAGTAGAAAAAAAACGTAAGATTTAGATAAGAGACTTTCTTTGTTGGGTATGGCACGTAAGGCAACTCGTTCATCCTGGCTGCTCTTCGTCCAAGCACCCTCTAATGTCCCTTTGTATGGTAAGGAGACCAGAAATGTATCGCGCGTTCTAAGTGAGTTCTGACTAGAATGTTGTATAATGGTAGTCATTTTTTTTTTACATCAACGGGTGCGGCTCAAGGGCAACAAAAAGAGTACAAAAAAAAGCCCGCTACTCGTCGCTCCCAATTACATCTTTATTCTTTATGTGTCTGTCGCTGAAGCACGGCATTCTGTTCGCTGTATTCGCTGTCTTAATGCAGTGCTGAAAGACTTTGGGTTTTGAATCGATTTTTTCATCAAGATTTTTATCGAACTAGACGCTTTTGAGCTTCACACCGCACATTTCATTTCCTATTTTTAATTTCCACTTAAAGAATTTGGCATTTATCTTTGCTATAAGGCATCTCCCATTTATCGGATTAAGTTGAAATTCTACACAAATCTTCTTGAAGGTTTTACTTGTCTTGGTCTGAATAAGATGATGAACATGCCATATTAGGATAGACAAACACAAGGGGAGGCGGTGGCTGAATGGATAGCGTGACGGCCCCTCGTTCAGGACGCCGCGAGTTCAATCCCCGACCGATGCCACCAAGCTGGATTTCTCAGCCGCCGCCGAGTGGCTTAAAGCTACCCACATGCTGTCCATAAGTCCACCTACCAACCGGACTCTAGATTCTAGGATTAAAGATGAGCTCCGAGAGGGCAGCATGAGCCAATGCAAGATGGCGCCACTATAAACACTCGCCTGCGCCAGAACGGGCTGGGCCGACCAACAGGCCCCACCGGGATGAAGCCTTGGACCGACCATCAGGAATTCAGGATCCACCGGGAAGAAGCCTACCGGCGCAATAGGCCACGACGTAAAAAAAAAATAATAATAATAATAATATGTGCACTCCCTAAAAATCCATACTGCTGGATAAGCTTACGCAATTTTTCCAACAGTTCCTCGGAGTGTGTCTTGCAAAAGTTGTTCGTACTATCTGTGTGTAAGAGGAAAAGTGAGTGAGGTGTCCGCTGATGGTTATGGCCCCAGTAAATACTTCGTCAAATACAGCAGTGACGTCGTTCTGGGTTTCAGTAGCGTTGCCTCTGACGCGGTGCTCGTCCACGAAACACAAGCTCGTGCTGGCGGATCGCGGAATCACCAACCGGAAAAGTGCTTCGCGGCTTGTCTTCCTCGGCAAAAACAGCAAATACGTTGAAACAAATGGTTGCGTAAACGGCCCTTGAGAACAGGTCTGGCGAGAGAGAAGAGAAGCATGAAGGTGGCGGGGAAAAGGAAGAGAAACAAAAGTGAAAGGAAAAAGAGAAAAGGACATAAAAGTGGAAGGAAGAAGGAGAAATAAAAGGCAATGAGATTTTATGAAGTAGAAATGCGAAGGTTAAATGAGGAAAGCCATGTATAAGTCAGAGAGGAAACAAGTCAGCATAAGAACGAAAGACAGAAAGGTATGTAAATCAAAAGATGAGAGAGATATATCGAGAGAGAGAGAGAGAGAGAGATTTATAGGGTGAGGGTTACCTGCTTCACTCATCATCACTTGTCAATACAGAGAAGGGAAGGAGGAGGAGAGAGAAGAGGAGAAACAGGGAGGAAACAGGCGAGGAAGGAGAAAGAGAAGAGGATGGGGTGCGCAGCTGAAGGTATCTGTTTCAGCACATACACAGACTCGCACTTGCACAAACACACACACACACACACACACACACACACACACACACACACACACACACACGCACACGCACACACATACACACACAAGGGAGAAAAGAAGGAAAATATAAATGAGAAAAGAATGAAAAGGAAGGAAGAAAGAACAACAGAAGGAAAGGCATGGGAGAGAGAGAGAGAGAGAGAGAGAGAGAGAGAGAGAGAGAGAAGAAGAAAGAAGGAAGATAGGAATGAACAAAGGTAAAAATAGGAGGAGAATGAAGTACTATATAATTAGCATAAAAGAAAAAAACAGGTAGAATTTAGTTAAAGACGAAGAGGAAGGAAGAAGAAGGAGAAAGGAAAATAATGATGAAAGAGAGAGAAATGGATATTGATAGCTTGATATTGAAGAGAGAAGAAAGGAGGAAGCAAAGTCCGTTGAATGAGGGACGAGGAGTAGCAGGAGGAGGAGGAGGAGGAGGAGGAGGAGGAGGAGGAGGAGGAAAGAGCATCCATCTATACCTTCTGTTACCTGTCCGCTTCATCACACACCGTCACCTGTCACCCCAGAGCCCACCCCGCCTCCTTGCCCCGCCTCGATCCCTTCCCTCTGTCCTATGAAATTAGTTTTTTTCATCTTCCAGTAAAATCCTGTAAGAGTTTTAATAATCTTTTTTCTCTCTTTCTGACAGTTGCCGCACGCTCCTCCTCCTCCTCCTCCTCCTCCTCCTCCCTTGCCTCCTCCTCCTCCTCCTCCTCCTCCTCCTCCTCCTCCTCCTCCTCCTCCTCCTCCTCCTCCTCCTCC